>NC_060139.1:432984253-433074253 GCF_021461385.2 Schistocerca piceifrons
TAAGGCAACTTCCTGGTACTGCATTCTGAGTTCCTATTGGTTATCTGCAAAATAGAGGGTGGAGTCGGAAGCTATGTAAAGCTTAACCCCTACCGCAATCGTCATGTCTTTAATAGTGCCTAGTTATGTCAGTGTGATTCGTGCAATATGAAAAAATTGGGCCAGCCATGACGCCAACGGTAGTGGTGGTGGGAAACGGCCAAACTTAGGGATATTGTTATGTGAGTATTCTTAAAAGAATTATAGGTTAAAATTGCGACAGTTATAAAGTTTCTTAGCCAAGTATTCAGACTTTTCGAGATTGCGATTCATTTGCGTAACAAGTGGTTAGAAAAGTTATTTTTTCCTTGTTATTGCAGCATTTATTCCCGAAACGTTGACAGAACTACAACGGCAGCTGGATGCTGAAAGTCGCCAGCAAGCTGAAGGGGCTGTGCTACCAATATGTATGTACATCTCAAAGTTCTGTGTGTGAAGTTTAGATGTTCAGAAAACAGCAGATCGTAAGAAATGTTTATGAAATTTTTGATCTCGCTTCTGCAGCATTAGAGCAGCAGCTGATGGACATTTGAACTGCTGTTGGAGACTGAAATGCAGCAAGAATGTAACTACAGTTGTAACATGTTGCCATCAGACTTTTTTTCATCGTATACAATTCAGCAAAGCATATATTATTCATTGTTGTAGATGCTGCTATAGATCAAGAGAAGGATAAAATTCTAGTAGGGGTATTCATCGAGAATGATGGCCAGGAGTCATCACTTCCATCTGGTATGAACTTCTATTTTTTTATTTTTTTTATTTGGCAGTTTGTATAATCAATATCTCGCTGTAGGAAATTCAGTACAAATTTACAATTAATATCTTGTTGTAAATGACTTCTGTGAGATGGATTGGTGACTCCACGAGCATGAGATGGTTGCTACTGAAAGCAATGCGATCTCTCCCTTCTGGAAGAGGAGGTGGAGATATTTGACTGGGTAGGAGAATTAGCAGAAAGATCGACTGAACTGCTCAGTTCTGGGACCCAGAGTCTAAAAGGTGATTATTGTATGACCATAGTTGTTACATCACATTATTCAGGAATGCTGATGTACTTAATTGCTATTATTTGTTTACAGAATTTATTTTAAAAATCTTGACCATTGTGCTTAAACTTCTTCCATTACTCATATGTTGCAGAGGTGCCACCAACATCGCCACAACAACAGCTTGCTGTGGCAAGTGCACCTAGAGCGGTGGTTATGGGGGCATGTATCAAACACACACCCGAGTGGCATGCACCGCCGTGCAGAGCGCCGCTCGTTTCCACGAGAGAGGCAGCCGCAGCTGCTGGAATGACGCCTCCAAACCACTGCGTACCCTCTGACGTCTATGGGTGGTTCAGAGCAAAGATCTCCCACCCCCCGCCCCCCCAGGCTGACATGGTGAAGACCACAGTATGCAGCAGCAGCAGTGAGCACCCTCGCTGCAGCCTCATTGCTCCCACAGGAGCTCACTACTGCCGTATCCTACACTGGTTCCAGCTGTTCGACATCGTCACCTCGCCAGCAACGAAAGGTATGTGGGCCTCGGCGCATTCCCCTACCACTGAAGTCGCCTGCTCCCCAGCACCCTCATCCACCAGGTAGACACAGTCGTCTCCTAATTTTAGGTCCACAGCTCCTGGTCTACTGGCTGCATCAGGGGTCCCTGGTTCCATTTCCGGCTGGGTTGGGGATTTTCTCGGTCCGAGGACTGGATGTTTGTGTTGTACTCATCATTCCATCATCATCATCATTCGCGACAGTGGCTGGATGGGACTGTGAAAAAAATTGGACTGTGTAAAAATTGGGACTTTGTATGGGTGCTGATGACCGCGCAGATGAGTGCTCCACAAACCAAACAAACCAAACATCCCAGTTGTAGTATTAATCATAAATGATAACACAGGCCAACGATGGAAAAACTTTTTTGCTGAAAATACCTTATTCTTATGTCTTTTATGGTGGGAAATCAATATATGATACTTAAAAAACTGTATCACCCACCGTTTCTTCATATTTTACAGTTAAATTTATTAAATTAAGCGATTTTTTAAAGAATTTAAAAGATTTTATATAGTTAAAATAATTTAAAAAGGAGGTGTACTGAATGTAGGTGTCGTTGGTAGCACTGCTGAGAAACATTTGCTGGCAAAACCTGTGGCTAGCGATAACGCTCCATCCCAACCTGAAGTAAAAACAGACGCAACAATTGTACAAAGGCACAGGTTGCCGTTAAACAAAAGAGGGACCTTGTGGTGAGATTTAGATATTAACCTGTTCACTTCTTTGATTTCAAATGCATTTCTCAGTCATTAGTTATAACCTGAACAACCTGTTGTACTAAGCTGTGCTTTGCTGTGTTTGAAAGACCGTAGTGTATTTTAGTTGGATCTTGTAGTTCCGTCGGTTGAATTCTCTTGTAATAAGCGTTCACAAGTAATGTTTTAAGACGTTACTTCAGCTTAACTTTGAAAATATTAACAACCAGCTGTAACCAGGGCTTTAGTCAAAATAAGATTGTCAAAGGGACGGGTTGGGATCTAGTCGCACCTTGGTTGCCAATTGAAATTAAGAGATTGGTTGCTTTGAAGTAAGCTTTATCATTGTCATATTGTTTCTAACCTGTTTAACCTTTAAGCACATGTGCGCATCCTAACCCCGAACCTTTCGACATACAGCTTTCAAATTAAAGATTGCGTCATCTGTTTTGAGTAACTGAATCACTCTTATCATCAGTGGTACTTATATAGTTTTCATGTGTTGCAGAAGGGCATTTAATAAGACAGACTGTGTCTAGCGCGGTAGCGAACACAGCTGTTTCACCAAAATAACGGGCGGGTTGTAGAACCGGCCATCTTGTAATCATTGTCATATTGTTTGTTCTAAAATACACATATATGCTCAAGTAGGACTCCTTCCGGATGTGTCAGCAGCGACATTAGCACATTTGTCTTGTCACAGTTCGATGGACTTACAATTGTTGTACGTATATTGTTGGGAAGGACTACGCCATTCATCTTCCAGATTTCTTGCACACTGCCACAGCTCCAGTCGCTTACAACAAATTCTTGATGCTTCACCCAACCTGCCAAGATACGTACCACGACAGGTACTGGCGTGCAATGGGTTGCTATAGAAAATAATGAACACTACGCCCTCCCCCCATGAACCATGGACCTTGCCGTTGGTGGGGAGGCTTGCGTGCCTCAACGATACCGTAGGTGCAACCACAACGGAGGGGTATCTGTTGAGAGACCAGACAAACGTGTGGTTTCTGAAGAGTGACAGCAGCCTTTTCAGTAGTTGCAGGGGCAACAGTCTGGATGATTGACTGATCTGGCCTTGTAACACTAAATAAAACGACCTTGTTTTTGTGGTACTGCGAACGGCTGAAAACAAGGGGAAACTACAGCCGTAAATTTTCCCGAGGGCATGCAGCTTTACTGTATGGTTAAATGCTGATGGCGTCCTCTTGGGTAAAATATCCCGGAGGTAAAATAGTCCCCCAATCGGATCTCCGGGCAGGGACTACTCAAGAGGACGTCGTTATCAGGAGAAAGAAAACTGGCGTTCTACGGATCGGAGCGTGGAATGTCAGATCCCTTAATCGGGCAGGTAGGTTACAAAATTTAAAAAGAGAAATGGATAGGTTAAAGTTAGATATAGTGGGAATTAGTGAAGTTAGGTGGCAGGAGGAACAAGACTTCTGGTCAGGTGAATACAGGGTTATAAATACAAAATCAAATAGGGGTAATGCAGTAGTAGGTTTAATAATGAATAAAAAAAATAGGAGTGCGGGTAAGCTACTACAAACAGCATAGTGAACGTATTATTGTGGCCAAGATAGACACAAAGCCCATGCCTACTACAGTAGTACAAGTTTATATTCCAACTAGCTCTGCAGATGACGAAGAAATTGAAGAAATGTATGATGAGATAAAAGAAATTATTCAGGTAGTGAAGGGAGCCGAAAATTTAGTAGTCATGGGTGACTGGAATTCGACACTAGGAAAAGGGAGAGAAGGAAACGTGGTAGGTGAATATGGATTGGGGCTAAGATATGAAAGAGGAAGCCGTCTGGTAGTAGAGCATAGCTTAATCATAGCTAACACTTGGTTCAAGAATCATAAAAGAAGGTTGTATACATGGAAGAATCCTGGAGATACTGACAGGTATCAGATAGATTATATAATGGTAAGACAGAGATTTAGGAACCAGGTTTTAAATTGTAGGACATTTCCAGGGGCAGATGTGGACTCTGACCACAATCTATTGGTTATCACCTGTAGATTAAAACTGAAGAAATTGCAAAAAGGTGGGAATTTAAGGAGATGGGACCTGGATAAACTGACTAAACCAGAGGTTGTACGGAGTTTCAGGGAGAGCATAAGGGAACAATTGACAGGAATGGGCGAAAGAAATGCAGTAGAAGAAGAATGGGTAGCTCTGACGGATGAAGTAGAGAAGGCAGCAGAGGATCAAGTAGGTAAAAAGACGAGGGCTAGTAGAAATCCTTGGGGAACAGAAGAAATATTCAATTTAATTGATGAAAGGAGAAAATATAAAAATGCAGTAAATGAAGCAGGCTAAAAGGAATACAAACGTCTGGAAAATGAGATCGACAGGAAGTGCAAAATGGCTAAGCAGGCATGGCCACTGGACAAATGTAAGAATGTAGAGGCTTCTCTCACTAGGGGTAAGATAGATACAGCCTACAGGAAAATTGAAGAGACCTTTGGAGAAAAGAGAGCCACTTGTATGAATATCAAGAGCTCAGATGGAAACCCACTTCTAAGCAAAGAGGGGAAAGCAGAAAGGTGGAAGGAGTATACAGAGGGTCAATACAAGGGCGATATACTTGAGGACAATATTATGGAAATGGAAGAGGATGTAGATGAAGATGAAATTGGAGATACGATACTGCGTGAAGAGTTTGACAGAGCACTGAAAGACCTGAGTCGAAAGGAGGCCCCGGGAGTAGACAACATTCCATTAGAACTACTGACGGCCTTGGGAGAGCCAGTCCTGACAAAACTCTACCATCTGGTGAGCAAGATGTACGAGACTGGCGAAATACCCTCAGACTTCAAGAAGAATATAATAATTCCAATCCCAAAGAAAGCAGGTGTTGACAGATGTGAAAATTACCGAACTATCAGTTTAATAAGCCACAGCTGCAAAATACTAACGCGAATTATTTACAGACGAATGGAAAAACTGGTAGAAGCCGACCTCTGGGAAGATCAGTTTGGGTTCCGTAGAAATACTGGAACACGTGAGGCAATACTGACCTTAAAACTTATCTTAGAAGAAAGATTAAGGAAAGGCAAACCTACATTTCTAGCATTTGTAGACTTAGAGAAAGCTTTTTACAATGTTGACTGGAATACTCTCTTTCAAATTCTGAAGGTGGCAGGGGTAAAATACAGGGATCGAAAGGCTATTTACAATTTGTACAGAAACCAGATGGCGGTTATAAGAGTCGAGGGGCATGAAAGGGAAGCAGTGGTTTGGAAGGGAGTGAGGCAGGGTTGTAGCTTCTCCCCGATGTTATTCAATCTGTATATTAAGCATGCAGTAAAGGAAACAAAAGAAAAATTTGGAGTAGGTATTAAAATCCAGGGAGAAGAAATAAAAACTTTGAGGTTCGCCGATGACATTGTAATTCTGTCAGAGACAGCAAAGGACTTGGAAGAGCAGTTGAACGGAATGGACAGTGTCTTGAAAGGAGGATATAAGATCAACATCAACAAAAGTTAAACGAGGATAATGGAATGTAGTCGAATTAAGTCGGGTGATGCTGAGAGAATTAGATTAAGAAATGAGACACTTAAAGTAGTAAAGGAGCTTTAACTGATGATGGTCGAAGTAGAGAGTATATAAAATGTAGACTGGCAATGGCAAGGAAAGCGTTTCTGAAGAAGAGAAATTTGTTAACATCGAGTATAGATTTAAATGTCAGGATGTCGTTTCTGAAAGTATTTGTATGGAGTGTAGCCATGTATGGAAGTGAAACATGGGCAATAAATAGTTTGGACAAGAAGAGAATAGAAGCTTTCGAAATGTGGTGCTACAGAAAAATGTTGAAGAGTAGGTGGGTAGATCACGTAACTAATGAGGAGGTATTGAATAGGATTGGGGAGAAGAGAAGTTTGTGGCACAACTTGACTAGAAGAAGGGATCGGTTGGTAGGACATGTCCTGAGGCATCAAGGGATCCCAAATTTAGCATTGGAGGGCAGCGTGGAGGGTAAAAATCGTAGAGGGAGACCAAGAGATGAATACACTAAGCAGATTCAGAAGGATGTAGGTTGCAGTAGGTGCTGGGAGATGAAAGAGCTTGCACAGGATAGTTTAGCATGGAGAGCTACATCAAACCAGTCTCAAGACTGAAGACCACAACAACAACAACATGCCCTTCCGTGATACAGATTCTGGCGGATACTAACGTGCAAAGAGCTTTCACGAGGAATTTAGTTAAATGACATAATTTTCTGCTGTTGCATTTATTCAGTGAAAATATTGGTGGCAATAGTTAAGTACTTGCAATATAATGACAGGTAAGAAATTTAAAAAAAAACACATACACAGTTATATACACAGTAATCATACACATAATGCGTTACATCAACAGGTTCTTTCTTGAGCGTAACAACAGTACAGAATATAGAAAGCAAAGCTTTCTTGTAAGCACAGAATTCAGCGTGTATTCCTCTCAAACTTATTGGCAGTACATTAGTTTTCGTTGGCACCATATTGACCCACTGTTTGACATCGTCTCCATGCACACTGTTTGTACTTACATACTCTGTAGTGTCCCTATACACAGCCTTAACACGAGGCAGCTACCTGTTCAGTCTTTCCAACGCAATGGATAACACCAACTGTTGACCGAACAAGTTTTTAACGGTGGAGGGTCATTGTACACTGTTGTAATGGATAAAGTTAGAGCAGCACAGCAAAGGTCCGGAGGAGGACGGCTCGGATGATACTCGGCGATCAATTGCTGCTTGATGTAGGATTTTTCACGGCGCATTTCATCCCATTCCACCTCCATAAACTGCGTTTAATACTTTTAGCTGCATTCTCGATCTCTATCACAACACACCAGTCTTTATCTGCAGTTGTAAACGCTTCGAATCATTAGCGGTTAAATTATACACTCAAGTGAAGAGTAGTAGTGTATAGGACTTCATTGGTGTCTTCTCATCCACTACATCCTCTCCTTGTCCATGCAATACCACTGGAATATTCTGCGATGGAGCGTATGATGGAGTCCAATACCGACCTGCATCATGCTGGTTAGGACCCCTGGTGCACTGCCAGCGAGTCAGGGGTTGGCTGGGTGTCTTCAATGACCAATAACAATTGATTGTTCTATTTCATCAAGCTGACCAGGTGGGCAACAGGATCCCAGGGTGCTCCCACTGCTGCATGTCCCGACGAGCTAGGACATGTCGCTGTTGCAGACCGCAGCAGTTTGGAGGACGTCAACCCACTGATGAGCAAAGAAGAAAAACCATTACAAGCGATGATGGAAGCACAAAGACTTCATCTTCCTCAGACAACAGTAAACACAGACATTAAGCTGGGGAGTACTTACTCTTCCGTGGATTCTTCCTGTTCTGTTGCTGCTGCAGGTGGGTGGTGCTGGACGATCTCGGCTGGTGCTCCATGCTGGCTGCCTGACTTTAAATGAGGCTGCAGAGCTGCTGGGTCCACCTTAAATCCCCAATGTGATCAGGTGCTGCTTTCCTATTGGCTACTGCCAATTTCAGACGCCTCTGGTCCTTGCAGGAGGCCGGTGCTCGAGTCCCAGAAAGGGTACTGTCATTTTTAATTTCCTGCCAATTCCTGGATGGGTGGTGGGGTGGTAGATCAACACAGCCCTAGACCAAGCAAATTCCCGCAAAAATTCGAAATTCCCGTCAAAATTCGAAATTCCATCCTAGACTCGATATCCCCGCTAATAGGGTAGGTGGGGGAGAGGGAGGGGGAGGGTGGAAGGTGGCAGGGTGTGGGGACCCACGTGCAGGCTGAGAAAAACACATGAAGTCATCTGAAGGTGAGGGTGAGAGTGGTTGGAGGTGAATTAATTGACCGATTTAATTAATTTACATATCAAGTTGTTACCAGTTTGATATGAGAATTACACCAGCACCGCCAATACACTACTACTCATGAATACAAATGACAGCTTCGCGAATGCACTCCCCAACTTGCGTACATGATACTACCGCCATCAGTGTATGTATATATCGCTGTCCCATTACTTTTGTCACCTCAGTGTATATCAGAGTGACTGGACACGGACTGCAAACCATTTCCTCCAAAAGAAATTCGTGTCTTATTCACTGCACAAATACGTTCTGTCATTTTACTCGCATGTATGACTATATTTGTCCTACTCTTCGAGATCTTGAATATTATTCTTACCATTCAGCCACTCTGTTCATTATTTTGCGGCAGAAGGGCCTTATGTTGGGGTAGCAAGTTCACGTATTACACGCTCGCTCCGCCATGATAATACAGCTGGCCGAAGTAGATCTTTCTTCACCGGCATCCGCGGGGAGATCCCGGCATTAGGTCGCCGTTCCATTACGACCACCTCAGGTATCGACAAGGCAATCCGTCATCTCGCCAGACGCCGGTGGAAGCGGACGTGAGTAATGCCTCGCGGGCCTGGAGCTGCCGCTCAAGACTTGTGGCCGCTGGCTGAGAGGATGCCAGGTGGCCGCGGCTCTCCGGGAATGATCCATCACCTGCACACTCACCCCCTCTCTCCCCAGAACAACTTCCATAATGAATCACATTTCACGAGCCTTCGCTTTCCTGGCAGGAGTCACTTTGGATAAAAATTTTCTCGGTTGTTTGAATTACGTCAACTAGAGATTCAAGAAAGGTACAGCATTTTCCCCTCTTTTCCTTTGTTTGATCAGTCTGCACTTATGCCGTCCTCTCTTCCTATGTCTTCTTCTCTGCTCGTACGCTTCACTCTACAGTTAAATAATCTGTTTCACACATTCCAATTATCAGGATGACCTCTAATTTTTCTTCTCCCACGCATCTCCCAGAGTGGAGTTAACAAGTGGTGGTGCTTCAGCAGGCGTCCTACTAACGTACCCCTTCTTCAGTCCTTTGACAATGGCTTTCTCTCGATTCGTTTCATCTGTTATTACCTGATTCGTATTTTATATGCGCCGCTTGATTTTCAGCACTGTTCTATAGTGACAGATTAAAAATGCTTCAGCTTTCTCATTTACCCACAATATTGTGAGTCTATTACCTCAACCTGACAGATTAATCTTGCTTTATAGGTATCAAATCGTATCACTTCGTTTGGTTTGTTATTCCCAGTTTTCTATCATCTAAGCCCAGATAGCAAAACTTAATATTATACAACTATTGTAGTGCGTATCTAACACGTTTCTCATTTAGCCCGCTGCTAATTCATAATGATAAAAATTGAAAGTTGTTAAACAGCACTTTTAACGTTTTAATAGTTTTCCTTCCAGTAACGCTCGAATTTTTCTCTGTTAATTAGAGATTTTCTGTAACCAGTTTCCATGTGTCCAGCCAGTATCGACATGTCCGTCCTGGTGGTCCAGCCATAAGGCGTCGGCCCGCTAACCGAGTGATCGCTGGATACAACCTCCATCGGACCCCCGATTTTTCAGTATTTGTTTTGACCTAGCCTTCGCCTCACAACTAGGTGAAGGGGCGCCAGAAACGACACGTGGTTGGAATTCTCCTTTGCCCAGTTTGATAACTGAAGTAGGTTAGCGACGCGCTGGTCACTGAAGTGGCGTCCGGAAAAGGGAATTGCACAAGGCCATCAGTATTAATATACACGGTCCAGTCACATTAATGCGACCACCGCCAACGTTCGACGTCAACGTCAATAACCGCTCACAGACGGGAAGTGACAGCTACATAAGTAGACAGTATACAAAGCATTTCACAGAGACGTAGAAAACCGTGTAGTCGATGTCTAACGCAGACATGGAACGATTTATTTGACGCTCAAAACGGCTTGATCATTTGCATTCGGGGCAAAGGTTGAACCATTTTCGAAACGGATAGGTTTGAGAAATGATCGCACGCCGCAGTGGTTATAGTATATCACGCAAGACAAAACGGCGCTATCCAAAACCAGTGACGAGGCATCTGTGGTGCACCACGAGCCATAGATGACAGATGTAAACGACGGCTGCGGAGATGTACATGGGTGAATAGCCTACATAAACCAAGGTGTCTCCTCAGTGAACGTTCAGCAGCCGTGGCTGCGTCTGGACCTGCACGCCAAGCGCCTAGTTCATGTGTCCTTTCTGACATCGTCATCAGGCGATTGGCGGAATTGGTGAAGGCGGAAAGCCTCGCTCGCGGGGTGGAATCTGAGCTAACTATTTGTAGTATCGTTCCCAGAACCGATCGCGGTCCTCTGGTTTGGAGCGAGTAGAAGGCTTAAACCAGGGGTTCAGTCGATTCTGCGGAGATCTGGGGTGCAAATTTATCGACCTCCGCTAACTGGTGGAGAAATGTAGGGTCCCCCTGAATAGGTCAGGCGTTTACTACACGCCGGAAGCGGCTACAAGGGTAGCGGAGTACGTGTGGAGTGCACATGTGGGTTTTTTAGGTTAGAGAATTCCCTCCCTAGGCCCGACAAGACGCCTCCTGAGACGCGGGAAGGTAGGAGTAGGCAAAATGCAACAGGGAATAACAATATTAATGTGCTAATAGTAAACTGCAGGAGCGTCTATAGAAAGGTCCCAGAACTGCTCTCAATAATAAACGGTCACAATGCCCATATAGTACTAGGGACAGAAAGTGGGCTGAAACCAGACGTAAACAGTAATGAAATCCTAAACTCAGATTGGAATGTATACCGCAGAGACAGGCTGGACAGTGAAGGGGGAGGCATGTTTATAGCGATAATAAGTGCAATAGTATTGAAGGAAATTGACAGAGATTCGAAATGTGAAATAATTTGGGTGAAGGTCACGGTTAAAGCAGGCTCAGACATGGTAATTGGATGTCTCTATAGGCCCCCTGGCTCAGCAGCAGTTGTGGCTGAGCACCTGAAGGATAATTTAGAAAATATTTCGAGTAGATTTCCCCACCAAGCTATGGTTCTGGGTGGTGATTTTAATTTTCCGGATATAGACTGGGAGACTCAAACGTTCATAACGGGTGGCAGGGACAAAGAATCCAGTGAAACTTTTTAAGTGCTTTATCTGAAAACTACCTTGAGCAGTTAAACAGAGAACCGACTCGTGGCGATAACATATTAGACCTTCTGGTGACAAACAGACCCGAACTATTTGAAACAGTTAACGCAGAACAGGGAATCAGCGATCATAAAGCGGTTACTGCATCGATGATTTCAGCTGTAAATAGAAATATTAAAAAGGTAGGAAGATTTTTCTGTTTAGCAAAAGTGACAAAAAGCAGATTACAGAGTACCTGACGGCTCAACACAAAAGTTTTGTCTCAAGTACAGATAGTGTTGAGGATCAGTGGACAAAGTTCAAAACCATCGTACAAAATGCGTTAGGTGAGTATGTGCCAAGCAAGATCGTAAGAGATGGAAAGGAGCCACCGTGGTACAACAACCGAGTTAGAAAACTGCTGCAGAAGCAAAGGGAACTTCACAGCAAACATAAACATAGCCAAAGCCTTGCAGACAAACAAAAATTACGCGAAGCGAAATGTAGTGTGAGGAGGGCTATGCGAGAGGCGTTCAAAGAATTCGAAAGTAAAGTTCTATGTACTGACTTGGCAGAAAATCCTAAGAAATTTTGGTCTGATGTCAAAGCGGTAGGTGAATCAAAACAAAATGTCCAGACACTCTGTGACCAAAGTGGTACTGAAACAGAGCATGACAGAATAAAGGCCGAAATACTAAATGTCTTTTTCCAAAGCTGTTGCACAGAGGAAGACTGCACTGTAGTTCCTCCTCTAGATTGTCTCACAGATGACAAAATGGTAGATATCGAAATAGACGACAGAGGGATAGAAAAAACAATTAAAATCGCTCAAAAGAGGAAAGGCCGCTGGACCTGATGGGATACCAGTTCGATTTTACACAGAGTACGCGAAGGAACTTGCCCCCCTTCTTGCAGCGGTGTACCGTAGGTCTCTAGAAGAGCGTAGCGATCCAAAGGATTGGAAAAAGGCGCAGGTCATCCTCGAACAGATGTGCAGAACTATAGACCTATATCTCTAACGTCGATCAGTTGTAGAATTTTGGAACACATATTATGTTCCAGTATAATGACTTTTCTGTAGACTAGAAATCTACTCTGTAGGAATCAGCATGGGTTTCGAAAAAAACGGTCGTGTGAAACCCAGCTCGCGCTATTCGTCCACGACACTCAGAGGGCCATAGACACGGGTTCACAAGTAGATGCCGTGCTTCTTGATTTCCGCAAGGCGTTCGATACAGTTCCCCACGGTCGTTTAATGAACAAAGTAAGAGCATATGGACTATCAGACCAATTGTGTGATTGGATTGAAGAGTTCCTAGATAACAGAACGCAGCATGTCATTCTCAATGGAGTGAAGTCTTCCGAAGTATGAGTGATTTAGGGTGTGCCCCAGGAGAATGTCATGGGACCGTTGCTTTTCACAATAATCATAAATGATCTTGTGGATGACATCGGAAGTTCACTGAGGCTTTTTGCAGATGATGCTGTGGTGTATCGAGAGGTTGTAACAATGGAAAATTGTACTGAAATGCAAGAAGAGATGCAGCGAATTGACGCATGGTGCAGGGAATGGCAATTGAATCTCAATGTAGACAAGTGTAATGTGCTGCGAATACATAGAAAGAAAGATCCCTTATCATTTAGCTACAATATAGCAGGTCAGCAGCTGGAAGCAGTTAATGCCACAAATTATCAGGGAGTACCCATTAGGAGTGATTTAAAATGGAATGATCATATAAAGTTGATCGTCGGTAAAGCAGATGCCAGACTGAGATTCATTGGAAGAATCCTAAGGAAATGCAATCCGAAAACAAAGGTAGTAGCTTACAGTACGCTTGTTCGCCCACTGCTTGAATACTGCTTAGCAGTGTGGGATCCGTACTAGATAGGGTTGATAGAAGAGATACAGAAGATCCAACGGAGAGCAGCGCGCTTCGTTACAGGATCATTTAGTAATCGCGAAAGCGTTACGGAGATGATAGATAAACTCCAGTTGAGGACCCTGCAGGAGAGACGCTCAGTAGCTCGGTGCGGGCTTTTGTTAAAGTTTCGAGAGCATACCTTCACCGAAGAGTCAAGCAGTATATTGCTCCCTCCTACGTATATCTCGCGAAGAGACCATGAGGATAAAATCATAAAGATTAGAGCCCACACAGAGGTATACGGACAATCCTTCTTTCCACGAACAATACGAGACTGGAATAGAAGGGAGAACCGTTAGAAGTACTCAATGTACCCTCCGCCATATACCGTCAGGTGGCTTGCGGAGTATGGATGTAGATGTAGATGTAGATCGTCGACGGAAGTTGGAGCCTGCGAGCCACACCGGAGCTGGATATCGGCTGAACGGCGACAGGTTCACATTTTATGCTCGATCGGACAGATGGCCGTTAGCGTGTTCAGTGTGAAACGTCTGAAAGCTACTACCCTGCAACAGTCTTCGGAAGAGGGAATGTTTTCGTGGGATTCCTTGGGTGAGCTCGTCATTCTAGAATGTACAATGAATCAACACAAGTATCCATCTGTCCTTACTACATGCATTTTTCCTCGAAATGAGAGCACCTACAATCAGGAAAATGCAATGTGTCACACAGATCCAATGTACATAGACTATGTGATGAAATGTATCCGGCCCCTGGCTGAAAATAACTTACAAGTTCGTGGCGCCCTCCATCGCTAATGTTGGAACTCAGTATGGTGTTGGCCCATCCCTAGCCTTGATGTCTGCTACCACTCTCGCAGGCATACGTTCAGTCAGGTGCTGGAAGCTTTCTTGGTGAATGGCAGCCCATTCATCAAGGAGTGCTGCATTGAGGAGAGATGTCGATGTCGGTCGGTTAAGCCTGGCACGAAGTCAGCGTTCCAAAACATACGAAGGTGTTCTATAGGATTAATGTCAGGACTCTCTGCAGACCAGTTCATTATAGGGACGTTATTGTCGTGCAAACACTCCACCACTGGCATTGCATTATGAACAGATGGTCCATTGTGTTGAAAGATGCAGTCCCTATCCCCGATTTACTCTTCAACAGTGGGAAGCAAGAAGATGCTTAGAACATCGATGTGCCGCCGGCCGCGGTGGTCTCGCGGTTCTAGGCGCGCAGTCCGGAACCGCGCCACCGCTACGGTCGCAGGTTCGAATCCTGCCTCGGGCATGGATGTCCTTAGGTTAGTTAGGTTTACGTAGTTCTAAGTTCTAGGGGACTGATGACCACAGCTGTTAAGTCCCATAGTGCTCAGAGCCATTTGAACCATTTGAATCAAGAACATCAATGTAGGCCAGTGCTGTGATAGTGTCTCGCAAAACAACAGGGGGTGCAAACACCATCCATGAAAAACACGAACACACCATAACATCACCACATCCGAATATTACAGTTGGCACTACACACGGTGGCAGATGTCGTTCACCGGGCATTCGCTATACCCACACCCTGCCATCGGATCGCCACATTGTGTAAAGTGATTCGTCACTCCATACAACGTCTTTCCACTGTTCAGTCGTCCAATGTTTAAGCCCCTTACGCCAAACTAGGCGTTTTGTGGCATTTATCGGCGTGATGTGTGGCTTATGAGCAGCCGCTCGACCATGAAATCCAAGTTTTCTCACCTCCCGCCTAACTGTCACAGTACTTGCAATGGATCCTGATACAGTTTGGAATTCCTGAGTGATGGTCTGGAAAGATGTCTGCCTACTACACATTGCGACCCTCTTCAACTGTCGGAGGTCTCTGTCAGTCAACAGACGAGGTCGACCTGTGCGCTTTTGTGCTGTACGTGTCCCTTCACGTTTCCACTTCAATATCACATCGGAAACAGTGGACCTAGGAGTGTTTAGGAGTGTGAAAATCTCGCGTCGAGACGCATGACGCAAGCGACACCCAATCACCTGACCACGTTCAAAGTCCGTGACTTGCGCGGAGCAGCACATTCTGGTCTCTCACGATGGCTAATGCCTATTAAGGTCGCTGATATGGAGTACTTGGCAGCAGGTGGCAGCACAATGCACCTAATATGAAAAATGTATGTTTTTGGCGGTGTCTGGATACTTTTGATCACAAAATGTACGTGGTTTGAAGAGCACCAGGAAGAGTTTATCATACTCCCTTAGCCACCAAACTCCCCGAATTAAAACCCAATCGCGAATCTGTGGGACTACCGCGATCAGGAAGTTCGCGCCATCGATCCTAATCGAGAAATCTAGTGCAGTTTGTCTCAGCACTGGAACTAGTATGGCTCAACTCCCCTGTCAGTACCATCCAGGATATCATGACTCTCTTCCTACATGTCTCGCAGCAGTACGTGCTGCAAAAGGTGGTTATTCAGTCTTCTGATAGATGGTCACCTTAATTTGACTGGACAACATATATACTGTGGTGCTTTTGCTAACTCTTTCTCGGATGACTTACCGGGAACATGGTTATCCTCGACCGCTTCCGAGCGCTTTCAGGTAATCACTACGCTGGCGGTTGGGTGCATGCGAGGCGTCATCTCTGAAACTTCGAGCAAAGTCGGGACGGGGACAGGGATAGGAATGGTGCGAATGCACTGCAAATTACGCAGACATCTCGTGTGAGGCGAAGAAGCTCACATCGCCAGCAGTGGCGCCCTCCAGCACGACACTGTCACACCCCGGACACGCCATACGCTGGTCGGCCGCGCCCAAGCCCTCCGCCGGACACCAGGGACAAGATGCATCTTCTGCGAGTGTCAGACAAGTTCCCGGAGGCTTATTTACGGCTGGACACTGATCGTACACGACGGCAGTATGTTTCATTAATTCAAAGTGGTTGCCTTTTGCTATTAAATCGTAAGCGTAATGCTGGTATCCCACGACTTACTTTTCATTAATTTCGTGGGGTAAACTTGCAATATGTTGACGAGTTAATATTCAGGCGCGTGCTACTACAAAAGTTCACAGTCTTTATACTTTTATCAACTCTGAAGCTCGTTCACCATTTCATGGGCACATATTGTAAGATGCCCCTTTCGTTCATTGAACTGTTGCACATTGTGAAGATAACGAAGTAATTCATTTCTAAATAGATACCTCCTAAGTGCAGTAATACATACCTCTTTCTCTGCACGGAAATTTCAGTGTTAAAGGTAAGTCTTAATGTCGGTTGCTGATTGAATAACTGCTGTGGCAGATCTTGTAACGCACATGTGCTCATGTTCCACAAGCTGGCCTGCGGACAATGTGGCGTCGATGAGTTCAGTTTCACATAATAGTTCATCAATTTTCAAATCTTTCGAAAGCATCATTATTCAGATGATTTTGAGAAGTGTCACTAGTAGTTGTCCAGTTACACAAATGGACGTCCATCTCTATTATACACTGAGCGACTAAATATGCATTACTATCGCCCTTTACTAATTCTCATAGGAACTTACGAGTGATAATCACATCTGTTGATGTCCAGTTATACATGCTACGTCTGTCATTCATTACGTTTCATGGGTTTTGGAAGTGTGAGCTACTCATTAAACTTCATTAAATTTCCTTTTCATTATCGAAGTATATACGGTTACAAGATTGATTACTGGATGACAAATTTATTTATAACAAAGAGTTGTTTCACAAACCAGGGCTTGTGGTTTTACTTGTATTAGTAGTTTCAGTTTCTCAAAGAGTAGCCTCCCACCTTGCACAGTGTAATCAGAGTATATGATCACTCTGATAGAAGCTACCTGTAATACTCCGTATGCTTATCTTACATTACGATGCAGTCACGAACTCACACAGATGATAAACAGTCTCTCCCTTTCCGCAACACAAATAAGTATCCAGGGTGTGGAGACGTGACGTGGCGTGATGCATGAAGGCAGAGAGAGATGAGCAGAACAGTGGCAGAGTCTTGATGGGTGTGTGCCAGCGCGAAGAGCACTTTCATCCATTATGTAGTGGTCGTAAGACATTGCTTTTGTTGGAGATAACCTCTCAAGGAAGCTAACAGATTCTGTTACCAGTAGTTGTTATTTGTTGTGTAAGGCCCGATGTGTTTCATGCGATAGATCCCTGTAAGGATTCCAGGTAAAATGGCGACATTCCTCCCTATATAAAAATCGACTTCGTAGAACTGATGTAAATCTGAGTACTTACGTAACGGGTCACACCACCTATATTACTTTCAAAGAAGCACAGTAGCAGGTAAATACTATTCTCGATTGGCATATATCTCGAAAGGTCGTCCTTAATCGTGACAAATATTTTTTTTCTTTAAGCGCTTAATGTTTTTTTGATTTTGGCGGTGTACTGAAATACGATCTCCTCGATTTGTAGTGCCACACTCAGTATATACAAGATCTCGTCTGCGTAAACGTTAGAAAACGTAATGTTTTCCAGTGATAATTTTAAACTGTGCTATTGCTAATTAATCACGTTGCTTGGAAGTTCATGTTTGAGTACTTTCACCTAAAACCTAGAGCACTTCTTTAAGAATAGCTTTGTAACGAGCAAGCTACGTTGTTGTAAGTGAATCATCGCTAATCAACACATCGAAGACTTGTTTAATATCGACAATGGAGCCGTGATTAGTGATCAAATAAAGCACTCTGAACCAGCGGAATAAGCTTCAAAGATAAATGCTAGTAACTGGACTTAACTTCAAAAATTATTGTCTTTTCTGTCTACTGTGCATATATATTGATATATTTATCCCTCAACTTTTGTAAAGAATATTTAGAGACCAATGTCTAATTTCCTTAGATGTAGGTCTAGATACGATCATTGCAAAATTTCCTGCAGATTAGTAAATAAAATACGCAAATAATTAAATCAGTTATTCGTTGTTTGTTTTTCCGGGGAGCCCTGATATACTACATTACAAATATCTAATAGAAAATTGTACTTCGACTCACTAATTTCTCTAAATTTCTACACAAACGTTGACGAGACAATGTATACCATAAATTACTGTAGTCCGATTACTAGCTTCAACAGTACATATGTCATACTTTGTCTTTGGTGAAAATAGCGATATAATGCATCGATATGTTGCCCATACTTTGTCAAGGCACGTAACAGGCTTTTGCTCATGTTCGACTGGTTTAATTCTGTTGTTAATAATAATTTTTTCCGACTGCAGTTTCAATGCGGCAGCTATCCTCCGCAAAGTAATTTGTTTAACTACATAATAATGTCAAGACTGTATTTAACCCTCCTGTAGAAAGGCGGGCTGCAGTAGACCTCACGGACCGTACTTTCGTGTATATCACCGACATGGAGGCACGGGCACTGATAAGGTTCTGAATATTTGTCAATGGCACTTACCCAAGTTGCGCCCCTCGCAATTTCCTCCTTCGTGAGCTGAACTTGATGGGTAAACATCTTCTCTCCTTTGGGGTTTACTGCACTCCACCTTTCCGTGCTTGTTGCCTGGATTTTTAACACTGCAGCGCCAGACGTGACTGACAGATGCTTTGTAGACCCATAATAATGTACCATAATACATTATTGCAAAAGTCATACTTTCCGACTTAAATAACGTTTTTTTTAACTGGTCCACTCGTATGTTGTGTTATAATTATTTGATTATAGTGTATTACAATCATTCATATTATATAATATTTTAGATGTCGTCATATGGGAAGCTGGAGGAGCTCCTGTAAAACGTGGAGGAAGAGGAGGAGGAAGCTGAGATGAGAAGGATCACCGGCTGCACGAACCACTAGCTACTGAAGATGGGGGCGAGGAGTGTGATGGTCAAATTGCAGAGAGTGAAGACGACACTGCTTCAAATGAGGATGCCAGCGACGATGGAATCGACGGCCGTATCAAATGTGCCGGCCGGAGTGGCCGAGCGGTTCTAGGCGCTTCAGTCTGGAACCGCGCGACCGCTGCGGTCGCAGGTTCGAATCCTGCCTCGGGCATGGCTGTGTGTGGTGTCCTTAGGTTAGTTAGGTTTAAGTAGTTCTAAGTTCTAGGGGACTGATGACCTCAGGTGTTAAGTCCCATAGTGCTCAGAGCTATTTTTTTCGTATCAAATGTGACGACCTCTACGTCGGAAAGGAAAGTGTCACCAAGTGGATGAAGAATCCTCCAGGCGCGAAGCAGGCTAGGACCAGATCTTTTAACATCATCAAATAAGCTTCTGGACGGACGAGAAACGCAAGGAATGCAAAAACTTCCAAGGAAGCTCTTAGTCTTTTCATTACACCAAAGATTGTCCAGATAATCGTCGACTGCATCAAGAAGAAGATGGAGACGTGTATTGAAAATTACAAGTCCAAAACAGATATCCTGTATGGGAGGGCAGATCAACCTCGTGGCTCTCCTCGGACCTCTGTACCTAATGGGGGGATTCAAAACTGGACGGACGAACTTGGCAAACTTCTGGGCCACCGATGGGACTGGTGTTGAGATCTTCCCCCTGAGATGATCATGACTTGAGTCAGATTCCTCCTACGCAGTCTCAGGCTTGACGATCTCAATATCCGACATGATCGGAGTGCACATTATAAAACCTGTCCAATCCGTGCAGTCTTCGACCAGTTCAGCAAGAACTGCCAGGACAGTTACATCCTCCGTAGCAACATTACGATCTACGAGAAACTGGAGATTTGTCGTGGCAGTTTCTCTCTCATTCAATACATCCCATCAAAGCCGGGATTAAGATCTTCGTCGTGTGCGACTCAGAAGAGTTTTACACCTCCTGCATGGAGGTGTACGTCGGAAAACAACCTGACGGACCTTTCCACAAGATCAACTCCCCATCTGATGTGATTGAACGTCTCATAGCCACGATATCTGCATCGGGAAGAAACCTCACGACGGACAACTGGTACATACTGGCCACTACACTCCTACGCTACCACAACATGTCTCTGGTTGGAACGGTTAGGAAAAGCAAAAAAGAAATCCCCCGTCCTATATTCCAAAAAGAAGATAGTTGTCATTCTTCCCTCCAACTTTCACTGCTGTGATCATATAGACGAATCGATTGGGGACAAGAAGAAGCCTGAGGTGATTACCTACTACAATAATACCAAAGGCGGTATCGACACCTTCCATCAATTCTACGGAACTTCCGACATGAGCCGTATGTCCGGAAAATGGCCTCTGAGGATCTTGTTATCTCTGCTCAACGTCGCTGGCATCAATGCGCAAGGGAGCCATTTCTGGATCTCACCTCAGGCAACCATTACACGTCAACAGTTCCTCAAAAGTCTCTCCCTCACCCTTCTTCTAGATCTGATTTATAAGCGCCAGGAGGCCTCTAGGCACCTTGTTAAACCGTTCCAGCAGCGGCGCAAGGACTTCGTCCCTGGCTCCAGCAGATAAGCCGTGACACTTCCTCCGACAAAAAACGTGAAGAAGAATTCAAGGTGTCTGCCGTGCATCCGCAAGAACGACAGAAAGACGAACTACATATGCAAAGCCGGAACAGTATATTTGCCTCGCCGAACATGCAGTCTGAAGCACCTGCTAATTGACTCTGACTCAAAGGTCGTTATGACGGACGAGCAGAGTTACAGATAAAGAATTGGGAAGTTTATTGCATGTTGGATGTGTCATGTAAGCACTAATGTGTTCATTGTCAAATTTTATAGGGATAAATAAGTTGTTCATTGTAAAATGTTATTAAGATACGTTATTTGTACATTGTAAAATGTTCTAAAGCTATAATAATGTGTGAAAAAGAAACGAAACGTAAAACGACAAAGTAGTAGAGGTTTTACACGGAAAATCACTGAGGCAGGGTATTATAGGAATTGCGTGTATTGCACCAGCACCCCCACCTCTGTGTTGGTGGTATAGGATCCACCTTTCTAACGGAGGGTTAACCTATTCTACTTTTAGTGTTGCAGTCTATAGTACATTCTATTCATTTAGTATTTCAAACGTGTCTGTAACTTTCCAAATGCATTTAATAAATGAGCGGTAACTTTGTAACTGCATTAAGCAAGGTGAAGAAGTTAGAAATTCTGAATCGCTTCGCTCTAAATTAAATTGGAACTCGTTAGTTGGTTTCTGTGAGTAAGTTGATTGAATATACAATTTCGGCGCTCAGCCACAATTATTATTGGCAAAATAATGCTTTACCGACAACCTAAACTATTGGATGCAAAGTTTAGTGACAAATATTTTTAAAAGTTTAGAACTATACTACGGCATTCTCCATGGTTAACCATTATATAACAATTTTTCTTATATTATATCTGATTGCCCCTCTCATCAGTAGTTGAGAACAAAGTGGCCCTACTGCTCACTCTGCTGGAAGTAGCTATTTGGTGCTATTAAGGAGGAAATTCCGCAGTCTACCATGATATTGCGTTAATATTCCGCGCGGTGTTAAACTGCTGGACATTTTATAGTCTGTTACACAATCCCTCAACGACCAATGACAAATGCGATGCATTTAGTGGTCCGTAGCCCAATTTACATTCCCACATTTTGCGCTAATGGACATTGCTCGTTCCACAAAATAACCAGTGAAATGCGTGTGTTGCCTGATGAATATAACCGCAAGGATGCGGCCAGTGAATTATCTTTCAAAGACAATATTTGTTTCTGCATGAGGCAATGAAAACCTATGAAACAAATAGAAACGATCAAATCTCTACTCACAAAATATGTATTAGAAAAGGAGTTGAAAATAACTGGAGTCAGACATTTCCTGATATGCCTTGGGAGTTTTTCGCGGCGCTCTTCTTATGTAAAATTATCTCGGTAGTCAGGCATTAAAATTTAGTGACCCGACTGCTCACAAACCACTTCATGATTTTAGTCGAATCAATCCGATTTTGTTTTTCCTCTTTCATTTTTTACAGCAGCGTTGTAAAACAGTCGCGTTATTATGGACCAAGTGACTGCCATCTGTAACTAGCAAAATGGTCACCTACTTCAATATACGTAGTGACAAAATAACCGCACACTCTTTTGGGTTTCATCGCAGCAGGAAAGTATTTTAGTAAGGAATGATAATGGCAACAGTTAACTCGCTCCGCAACTGTGTTTTTCTGGTTTTGCAAACCAGTTAAGTTGAATGAAAGACTGAGAGAGAAAGATTTTCAATCTCATTGACAGCGAAATCATTAGAGGGAGAACAAAAGCTCGGACTGGGGATGGACTCGGGGAGAAATCGGCCGTATCCTTTACAAAGGAACCATCCCAGCATTCGCCTTAAGCGATTCAGAGGAACAACCAAAAATATAAATTTGGATAGTCAAACGGGGATTTGAAGGGCTGCTCTAACGACTTTTAAGATAAGCTCTTAAATATTGCTCTGCAAGACTTAAGGACGACTAGATAAAGTAACTTAACATATTATATAATAGGTGGATGTGATTTGAACTATGGGAGCTTGTTGCTATAGGTCTCTGTCGTCCAAGAAAGTGGGACGACATATCGCGTGAGATCAGAGTGACTACAGCGCCAAATAGGACTGACAGCGCAACACGATGCAGTTGAAGGAACTAGAAGAGAGACTGTGTGTCAATCAGCGAGCAGTTAGAATGCACTGTGATCGTGTTATTCATTACAACATGGCCTAGAGACATTTGGATGACTTCACACAGGCTCGAATCATCGAGAAACTGGAAGAAGCCCAGGATGCTGGTATTCCTCACGTGCAAGGGCAGCGCCCCAAGCAGGTGCTGCCCGATGGAGTGGAGATGGTCGACCACGTTCAGCTACAGCATCAAATGGCTTAGGCAAGAAAGTTCCCACATGGAACGACAGCAGCAATTGCAACCACGTTTAATATGGCTAGAAGGGACGCAGTCACACTCCAGAGTGGCACGGCGACAGTGTGAGGGTGGCCCCTTTGCCTAACAACCAATACGTTGTGTTCCGTTGTCACTCGCACATCGGCGGCACCATTTGCGATAGTGCTAAAACCATAGGGAAAGGACCAACGAGGAGCGTGATCGCGTGCTTTCCTCGCATCAGAGCACATTCAGTGTGAGTTGGAATTCTGGACATACCCTCTTATGGCGAGAGATGGGAACGCTTAATGCACCACGATCATTGTAGACGACCGGTTTGATGGTACTGTTGGAAGGGGTAATGTTTCAGTGCGTACTGACCAACAAATATTTCTCTGGAACAGTACTGTACAAGCTCCGAATAGATCAGTTAATAAAATGTCAGTAGGTGGTTACCTAGCCATCCGTGTCTAAAGAACACTAAAATACAGTATAATAAAACCACAATTTAATATTAATCGCAGAGAATCTCACGCTTCATGAGCCCCCAATTTTCAGCCATCGAAATGGCACGGTTATTCGCTGCAGTCGTCTTCCATGTCGTAGGGTTCGCTCCGTCTACTGCAGACCAACAAATGTCAGAGTTCTTCCTTGGCCCGCATTCATAGCATTCAGCATCACTGGTACACCACTTCTTCAGATCAGTGTTGCACCCTCGCCCCTACTCCCAACCAGCTGAGATTTTCAAGGTCCCGTATTGAATATGGCAGTCTGATGGTGGCTTCTCTTTTGCTGTCCGTAATTCTTGAAGAGCCGTTGTTCTCCACAGCTCAGCTCGGTCGGCTTCTGCTGAACTTGGAATTGGAGTGGTTGTAAGTAGGAAGCTTGTTCTAGATTTCCGTCATGACGAGTAGGTGTGAGTTCCGAACAATGGATGCCCTGGATCTGTTTCCTGCTTCTTCTTTTCATTCTCTGGTGCTACTTATCTTCTTACAACTTGAGGTGTTACTCCAGCGAATGGAAATATTTTGTTGACTGAGGTTGGTCTTAGATACCTTGTGACTGTGCAACCTGTCTCACGAAGAGCCTCATCAACTTGGCCAGCATGTGCACAGTTCCTCCAGACTAGTGCGCTGTATTCCGCAGCAGAGAAACACAAGGCAAGTGTGGATGAGCGGAGGATGCTGGGCTGCGCTCCTCATGTGGTGTTTGTCAGCTTGCGGGTAAGTATCTCCTTGGGGCACATCTTCTGTCTGGCGTCTATACATTGTTGTTTGTAGGTTAAGGCACGATCCAACCGTAACCTTTGGCTCGGGGGCGGGCACAGCTGATGAATAATGATTTTAACATTGCGCGTTTCCGGATAGCCCATCATCAGATATCTGTGAAACAGACGATACAAAGTCATGTAGCAAAGGCAATTGCGTTGCCATGGCACATCACAAAAATATCCAGAGCCTACAAGTAAAGGACAGTAAACTGATATATCGTGTAGTCCACATGAACTGAAGACGTATAGTACATGCATGTCAGAGGCCGACTGACGACAGTGATAACACCACAAAACAAAAGTCTACCGGTCGGTGGCGACAGTGAACACCCAGTGGCGCTACACGGCGGACAAGTGGCAAACAAGTGCTTATGTTTTACAATTCTTTAAAGGGTTACGTAAAGTCAAATAGACGGAAAGATCCAACCGACTATATAAAATACACACATAATGAAATTGGTAGCTTACAGCGTCAACATCGCAGAGGAACTCTTAATATAATTTTGCTTACGTAGAAGCAAGAGAAATTTTTTTTGAAATCGTACAGATTTTTACGATGTCCATTGCCCACGACGACAAAAATTTTGAATGATGAGACAAATAACAACTTAAGAAATTATATACAGAATTACTGCTGGCTTATAGCGCAAACACAACGAACATATGAAGTGGAACAATTTGATTTAACAATCAGTTTTGCAAGATACTGATTCACACTCCTTAGGTTTAACATAGAGGAAAGCCATTCCTCTGTCACTTGGAATTATGTAAATCCTTTCTTCGAACAGATGTCAACCTAATGCCGCACCATTTTTGTATGTGTGTTCGCTGAATTGGTAGCAAAATCCATGTCGCTGAATCCTACATATATACAGTTAAAATATCTACATCTGCCAACGCAGTGATAACACCGACTCATGTGAAGTTGCTCCCAACTTTCGAGAAATACGTATTTATTTCTCTGGGTTCTTGATAGGTATGCCTTATTTCTAGAACCCGCTGTACAAAATTTGAATAGTTCTACACAATTTTGCGAAGAAAACAATAAAACCTAGGAAAATTATAATCTTGTACAAAAAATTAATTGCCGAATTTGCGAAAAAATTAATAATCACAATTCTGCATATCTCCCGAAGAGTTCTACAGAAAACACTGACGATTTTCTTTTTTTTGCGATAAAAACTTATGACATAATTGCAATGACGAGGGACCCACTTCCACAATCATGTGAAGTTGTCACCCGACTTTCGAAAAATATACATGTCATCATTATTAGTGATACGTATATTATAGTTCTAGAATTTTCTGGAAAGTTTTTTGATAGTTCTGTAAAATTTTGTGAAAAAAAAAACGATGATCACAATTCTGAATAGCTGTGAAGATGGCAACCAGTTTTCGAGAAATGTGCATTTTTTTCAGAGTTTTTTATATATGTGCTACACTTGTAGAGTCCTCTGTACAATTTTTGAGTAGTTCTGTGAAGTTTCGTGAAAAAGATTATGATCACATTTCTGGATAGCTGGCTAGCTGTGAATTGGGACCCGACTTTCGAGAAAAACACTTTTTTTTCAGAGCCCGGTAGATATGCTGTAGTTCCAAAGTTCTCTGAACTAAAGTTGAACAGTTCTGCAGAATTTCGCGAAAAAACACTAGTAACTGGGAAAATTTAAAACTTGAAAAAATTATTTGCCGATTTGCGAAGATAAAATTGCGATTACAATTCTGATGAGCGGCCCAGGTGTTCTACAGTAAATGTTAATGGTATTTTTTGTGGAGGCAGTAGTTTATGAATAACTGCAATAATTAGGGACACATTTTCTTAACAGGATACAATCAAAATAACACTAGAGTTCTGATTACAGTTCCAAACACAGTTCTGAATAACTGCAATAATTAGGGACACATTTTCTTAACAGGAAACAATCTAAATAACACTAGAGTTCTGATTACAGTTCCAAACACAGTTCTGAATAACTGCAATAATTAGGGACACATTTTCTTAACAGGAAACAATCTAAATAACACTAGAGTTCTGATTACAGTTCCAAACACAGTTCTGGATAGTACTCCCAGAGTTTTATCGAAGTACCTAGTGTAATTTCCTGTAAACCCACTTCACTAATATACTATACCTTTTCGATCGGAAGCTGAGAGTCGCAGGCTTACTTGTGCTCGGCACATATAGGTTCAATTCATCTGATTTATCTGGTATGTGTATTTTATTTGTGACTTTTGATTGGCCATGGCAGCACTTTCGCTTTCACTAAATGAGTGTATCTCCTGTTTTATAAATATCTGATGATGGGTTATCCCGAAACGTGTAATATTAAAGTCACTCATTCACCAGCTGATGACTCTTTATTTGTGACCTTTTCAGCATTTGTGCAATACTGTTCCAATTATTCAATATGGTCGCGCGATCACTGTATGACTTTTTGTCGCATCTCCAGTTTAGTTCTGTCTCTTACCGGTCAACATTAGAGTGACACTTAATCCTTTCCCGTGTGCGATCTTTCAGGGAGAGGGGGGGGGGGGGGGCACTCGGCCATGCCTTCATTTTTGCCGATAACAATACGCGACCGCATAGAACTACGCGGTGGAAGAGCTCTTGGAAGAGAGGATATTCGGCAAATGGTTTGGCTTACCAGTTCCTTCGACTTAAATTACATAGAGTGCTTTTGGGATGCGCTGGGGAGAACTCTTGCAACACGCCCACATTCAGCAACGACCATCCCTCATTGTCAACGTCGCTGGTGGAGGAGTGGAAAATCCTACGACAAGAATTCCTTCCCAACTTCGTGGCCAGCGTGGGATCTCGTTGCAGTGCATGCATTGATGTACTAGGTCACTCCCACTCCACTAAGAATGATGACTCGGATTTGGTTATGTATAGGGGACCATCTTGAATTGTGGTGAGCTGAGCGTAATTATTGTCTTTGAATAAAAGTATCGTTGCTATTCGTCTCATTGCGTATTTCCTTTACTTAGTTTCTGCACTATACTATAGCCGTTCTTCCTATGTAAGGTCCGGATTTCATCGTGCTAGTTACTTGGCGGTGACACAGAAAACGAAAGCAACTTTCTCCCTTAAGTTTGGAACATCGCTATACATGCGGACACAGAACGCAACAGTGATGGTACCTGGAACTTCACCTCCTATTCGTAACATTTTCTCTTCTAAAATTGTGATCTGCGATGTTATCTTCCGTGTCCGACCAAGGAAAACTAGATGGTAAACGATATAGCTCATATGCGACGCTCTTTCTTAGTTGAGTGTTTACCTAGCTGTTGGAATCAATGAATTTACTATTTTAGGTTTGTCACATGGCTTACCTTCAGTTCTCGTGAACGGAGTGTTCGCTAAACTATGGCTGCCTATCTTTCATGTAGGTCGCTCGTGCGGCCACGTGAAATCTGTGATGAGCCTTTGGCGACAGAGCTTTCACTGTGTAAGTAGCGTCAATATGGTTATATCCTGACGAATGAGAATCAAATGATTTTATCCTCTTTAATAAGAACGAATTGGATTGATAGTGACTGAGAGGAACAGTAACCAGGAAATAGGACCCAAACTGCGGTCATGACCATGATCCAAGCCACATAAGCCCAGAACAGAACAAGTTTCTGGTGACAACGAACATTAGCCGGCCGGGGTGGCCGAGCGGTTCTTGGCGCTACAGTCTGGAACCGCGCGACCGCCACGGTCGCAGGTTCGAATCCTGCCTCGGGCATGGATGTGTGTGATGTCCTTAGGTTAGTTAGGTTTAAGTAAAATCAAAACTGTGTGCCCGGCAGAGGCTCGAACTCGGGACCTTTGCCTTTCGCGGGCAAGTGGTAGAGCACCTGCCCACGAAAGGCAAAGGTCCCGAGTTCGAGTCTCGGTCGGGCACACAGTTTTGATCTGCTAGGAAGTTTCATATCAGCGCACAGTCCGCTGCAGAGTGAAAATCTCATTCTAGGTTTAAGTAGTTCTAAATTCAGGGGACTGATGACCGCAGAAGTTAAGTCCCATAGTGCTCAGAGCCACAACGCACATTACCCAGGCGTTTCTGTCACTGGACACCTGGTTCTCGAAGGATATCAAGCGGGAATGGAGGAGGGATGTGTTGCAAACCAGGAGATAGAAGGTAACAACATGGAGCTACGCGCTGCAAGACGAGCTACCTATTTTCTCCCGCTGTGGAAGATATCTGAGACGAAGTTAACAGCTTTTTAAATTGCACAACGGTAATTAATTCAGAAAGCAAGAATTGGGGAACTGTTTATTCGTATCCACAGAACTATTACCGCCTACTGACAGCCCCAGCACGCTAGCCAAAAATTGCCAAGTCGCGCCGAACTCCTTGTCGGAAATCCTCTGACTGACGATCAGCCGTGTTTTTAGCAAAGTTCTTTTAGAACTCGAGTTCTTTTTCCTGTGAAAATTGTTCTGTTTATGAATTGTAACGGCTTTTACGTACATACTTTTGCGCGGTAATAATTTGATTAGCTCAAAAATTTGGTTTCCGGTGATAGGACTGATTTTCAATTCGTCCACAGCCTGATCAGTTACTGTCTCCACATACCTTTTCCTGTGGATAGCGACAAACGAAATTCTTGCGGCATTATGAAGTTGGTGTACATACCGATTTTTGTGCAGTTTCTAATAAAGTGATACGTGACGTTTTTTAACAAATGTAAGGCATCTCTGTAGCGCGTTGGTCAAGATCTTCTAGCATGCAGTCCTTCTGCTTATCTCCCTATTAAAGTACTAATTTAATGTTTATCAGCTTTTGCAAGTTTTAATCTTTCGTAACGCCTTACAAAATTGTGTTAGCTTTGTATGCCAACAGTTTATAATCATTCTCCTCAACTGTTTCGTAGTGAAACCATTCAGAAGGTTTAGAAGTACTAGACCCTATAAGGAGAGAAAGTAATTGTCGGCTACATTTCAAGAAGCGCTTGTCGCCATGGATAAGATCAGCCCAATAAACCTTGACTGTTATATTTAGGGCTATTTATGTTGCAGAATTTTCAGTTGTTGAATTAATTTAGTGCCTTTTTTAAAAATATGTCTTCTTAATTCCAATGCACTGTTTTAATATGGAGTTCTGAACACCTAAGTTGTAACAGCAACAATATCAAGTGGCAGGCGCCATTCCAACAAGTAAAGTGCAGGATACGGGTCCGGCAGCGATAAGGACGCTAGTGTCCGCAACTCAGCATCATCTAGGGTCACCCTTGTTTTTACTCGCGCACAGCAGTGACATCGTGATCTGCACAAACAATTTTTAACGGTAGCCAGAATCTGTTTACACCGATCTCGCAATTTTATCCTGGCCTCCTGTGACATGTGTGGAACTGGAAACGTTATCGTCGTCTGCATTTATCGCTCCGTACTTCACTATGCACGATATTTGTGGCAACTGCACGGCAACGACCCATTTGTTATATCTGTTCCAGACCGCTCGCGGGAGAGGGCGCAAGTATTACTGCTGTAATGGCGGAATGGAATAAATGGCCTCCTCAGTAAAGTGCTGGCTGCGCTGGGGTCGTTGTGTTGCTCACAGTATAAATCCTGCCGGAAATTAGACCGTTTAAATATACCATTAATTTTACTGCCACCATTAGCAAAAACGCCGCAACTGGGAGTACGCTTTACGTTCGTTCGTTTCGCAGAAAAACAAAGCCAAGAATTTATCATGTTAAACCTGCAGGCGACGCATATCCATTTGTACCTTTGAGGAACGTTCGCTAGAGACCCCCAGTCGGTCGTGAAAAATAATTGTCTGTTTCGAGTGTAGTGTTTAAACAAGCAATACCTACACTTTATTTATGGGAAACTCGTTAGCAATACGTGTTACATCTGTCTTTCTTAACAGTACAGATGTGTCAAATTATAATGAAAGCGATATGATGATAAACATGAGTTTCTCAGCAAATCAGTATTTTACTAACCATTTCATTGCGGTAAATTTTCTTCTCATGCACAAACATTCATATAGTAACTGAAACCATCAACTAATTCATTTAAGTTGAAGTAATGATGTTCTTTTCAGGTTGCTTTATGTCTCCTGTTATTCTTTCGCACTATGTTGGAAACGTTTCCCAATAGGATATTGCTTTGTAGTAGAATAAAATTTACCAAATAGATTAGCATTCTGCAACTACGAATTGACTTCATCTATTTGGGCCACAAGAATATTTGTGCTGGTCCGGGACTTGCAGCCGAATTTCTCACTTACTGCGAGCTGTCACGTTCACCACTTCGCGAATCCAAGCAAGCCTCCACGACCGATTCAAACTACCTATTTCACGTAGTCACAGCCATTATGATGGCACAATTCGTGATTCCCAAAAAGGAGACAAATACTGTGCCGTAATTTTAGCCTCATGCATGTCTGTAGGACTTCGTATTGTGAATATACAGACACTGTATAGACATAGACACTGTAACTGTGACGGTACGGCACATAACGTGATAAAGATGATACTAAATAACTTCTTAAATATACCAAAACTGACGTCATAACGAAATGTGTTATTGTGCGAACTTTCTAAACTATAAATATTATCTCTTCTCAGAAAAATAACAGTGACTCTGTAATCAACTAATATGATCTGCGAATGTAATTGCAATCTGGTTTTTTTTTTTTTTTTGAGAAAAGATTCGTTCTCTTCCCTTTTTTTTCGTAGTGTGAGAAGCCGTTTTGTGACGAGGCAAGAAAACGCTTAAGCTTCACGTAATATTTAGCCTAAATGTAATCAAATATTACTTAAAAGTGTTGTCAATTTTTATATTCACCAGCTCCTATATTCAAGAGGTGATCAGATTAATTTATTTATGCAAATTTTGTAGGGGAACATTGGTGCACAGTTCAGCGCCATTGTTCTAAATGATAACGGCCCACAGTCGTAATAAATATCCTAATATTCTCTAATTTTGACAAGTAAAAATAAATGTAAATGTAGGAGATTTCCCCTGATTAGCGGTTCTTCCTTTGCTACAGTAAAAGTAATCAATATTTTCAATATTGAATCATATTTGAATAAACTGAGTTCAGTTAATTTTTTCGATCCTCGCTTAACGAAATCGCGTAAATCTCCTTACCCTTGTATTTTCACAAAATAAGAAATAACAAAAATCAATTTTATTAACAAGTGCAGTCAATATATCTGGAATTTTGTTGGCATGTTGGACAACAAGTTTAAAGCCCTGAGATAGGAAAGAAACAGTAGTAAGCCATATGCATTCCTAATGTTTTCGTTCTGATACAGAGTTGGCGTCTCGTAAAATTAAAGTAACAGAAAGCCGTGAGCCGCCGGCTTTTTACTTTTTCTGTAGATTATTAATTTGTATTGTAATGTACGCATTATTTGAAGTAAACCATTGTGGTGGCGTCTTTTAGTATGAAAACATCGTGTGGGACAAATTAACTGCGAAAAGCACCGCAACTGTGTCACTGACGTAAATAATCTTCCAGTTGTGAAGCAGGCACAATAACATTAACTTCAACTTTTCATAGTATATAAAAACCAATACATAAAGGACCAACACATAACCGTCGACAATGTACGATAAGATGTGCATAAAAATTAAATTATTGATATTGCATGTAAGAGACAGACATTAAATATCGTGTGATAGGGTGGGTCTCGAACCTATATTTTGCAACTTCATTGGTAACTAACCTGTCTGAGAGGATACTAGCCTCTGGTGGTTTGCTGGAAAGGTACCTTCAGAACCACAGTGTGATGGGAAAGTGAAATAAACTCATACATCACTTGCTAAGAGCGTTGCTTGAGAGAGTCTATAATCCAGGCAGCATCGCCGTCACTATAATCACCACTACCACATCATCAACATCATCGTTATCATCGTCTCCTTCAAGATCACTGACAGCCATTAAAACTGAATCACCTGTAAGGATAACGATAACGACATTTTACCTACTACACGTGTGCAATATAATAGGAAGAATAAATTTCTAGCATATTTGAAGAAACACAATGTGAGAATTTGTACACACAACTGCCCCTATTGGCAGCAAAAATGGCACTTACTCGTCTGGCCGTGTAGTCGAACTGAGTTTGGATGACAAATACGGATAAATCATTCCAGGCTGACTCAACTCTGCCCTCGAGTTCGGCAATCTTAATGGCTGGTGATGGTGGCGTGCCAGTTTTCAACAAATTGTAATCAAATGTTGTCAGTGGGTGAGAGATCTGGAGTACGTTCTGGCCAGACGAGGTGTTAGATTCCCTTTTCGAAAAATGACATTACGGAGACTTCGAAAATGATCACTATTTCCGGCCTTAACACAGCACAAAAGTAAAATACCAGTTTTACGAACGAAAGGTGGTCGTATTGTGTACCCAGTCCATCATGCCACAGAGGGTAGAGCGTAGACACCTCTATGTGAAGCCAGGGAAGCTGTTAGGAACCTGTGAAGAGTCTTCGACGCTAATAAAACATTATTGAAGTTCAGTTATTTGTTCAAAGCGTTCACAAGCCGTCGTTCTTCCGCATCAGCCTCGGCTGTTGCTCATTCGGCTGCGTGTTGGATGCTAGCTGACTCCCGGCGAATTTAATGTTCGTTGAGATTTGAGGATTGCTGCCATTTGACGCAAACTTTACTCCACAATATTTCGACTGGACACCCTCGAGTCATCTTCATGTGAGCCGTCGAAGTTTACGATAGCTCACCTGAAGATGACGGACACGTGTCCAGTCGAAATATCGTGGAGTAAAGGTTACGACTACCGGCTGTAATCCCCAAATCTCTTCGAACAAGCCACTTACAAGACCTTGGACGAGACTGCACACCCGTGCTAACAACATGTCTGTCTTCTTGGGCGCTGGGCTATCGACCCTTATTCTGACGGCAACTTTAGGCTCCCGACCAATGCTGTCAAAAAACTCGCGGAACAATAACCGCAGATATAGATCACGATCCCACCGACTGGCCACGATATTGCCAATGGTGAATTTCTGCACGTGTAGACGTTACTTTACCTTACACCTGACATAACACGTTCTTCTCAAAAATAACGAAGATTCAAATGCAGATTATAAATGATAAAGCCACTGCGTGATATTTCCACACAAACATAATTTCAACGACGTTAGTCCTACCTACTTTGTACTACAGCGTTGAAATGCTAATCATTTACGTATCCAATGTCAAAGAACTTGTTGCATTATCTCGATGGAAAGCTAACGCCAAGCATTAACTTTAAAGTAAAGTGTTGGCTTGGTGCAAAAGTTCGCACTGGTTTCCCATAAGTTTAATAAACACAACATATACACTTAAAGAAAACTTTAGACACCAGTAATATATTTACAATGTCTGCCAACGTTAGGGTAACTTTTCTATTCCACGACAGAAATCGGAGCGGATTATCATACGGAAAGGAAATTCTTTGTAGGGTGTTCGACAGAGAACGGAAAAGGTGAAAATCTGAGGGCGCAGGATCAGGCGAATAAGGTTGGTGCGGAATGACGTCCCTAAGCAACTCTTGTATAGTGCTTTGTGTCAGTCTAGAACAATGTGAGCGGGCGTTATCACTTCACGCAGTCATCCTGGTCGTTGTTCTTAGACTGCGCCTGCAAAACGTCTCAATTGTTGATGATAAATGTCAGCAGCGATGGCTGCACCTCGGAGGGGTAGTGACCAGTACACCGCACCGTCGCTGTTCCATCAGATGCATAACATTATCTTTCGTCGATGCGCGCAGGCCTTTGTACGGGGAGTTACTGCTTTGTTGGGAGCAACCGTTCCTTTCTTTTCCTTATGTTGGCATGAAGACACCATTTCTATTCTCCAGTAACGTTAAAGGATAGGCATGGTCGGTGTTGTTCACGAGCCAATTGATAACGTGAAAGCAGAGATGCACATATAGCCACCCACTGTTGTGATTTTGACTTAGAGCATGCGGTACAATACATCCGATTTTGAACCTTCCCCTTTGCACACAAATGTTGCACGAAGATGGAATTATCACCTTACATCACAACTGCCAGTTCTCGAATATATTGCTGTGGGCTGTGGATTAGTGCGTATAAACGCTCTTCATCATCACCTGAAGTCTTACCTGAACGTGAAGAGCCACTAATGTGAAAACGATCCTCCTTAAAGCGAGAAAACCATTTTCTTGCCATGATCTATCCAATGGCTTACCCCACGCACGGCGCAAATGTTTCTGGCTGCCTTCGCTCCCGCCATCCCTCTACTGAACTCAAACAGAAGTATACATCGGGAACGTTCCAGTTTCTCTACTTGGTAGTCCATTTTATAGAGTCCACAGCTCCACTCATTCTCTCCAAACGACCAAATGACAATATGTAAATTCAAATAGCAATAGAGAACTACAAATAAATAATGACAATCGATAAATAAACCGATAGCAACCGGAATCTCGACAACATTCAAAACAAAAACGCTACGAACTTATGCACCAGCTTGATTCTAATATGTATGTTTCCTGTTGCGCACAGTTGACTGTTTTTCAATACGTGGGATAGTTTAAGAAGTATTAAGTGTGACCACTTTACGTACAAAACGCATTGTAAAAGAATTTACTAGGAAATTCGATCACAGTTACAGGAAGCTGCTCGAGAAAGTACGTTTGAGGTGCGGCTAATACATAGGGGAAACTGGGTAAAGTTGCCATCCTAAGAAAATGTTTTGTTTCGTTTACCTTATTTGACATATAAGCATACAGAATGTATCTTATTAAGCAAAGTACAATCTAGAATCATAAAATGTTGTATTATTACTCAATACATTGTTCTGTAGTAGAGAAGTTGGCTTAAATGAATGTCTGAAAAATGACCACTTTGCCCAGTAGGTAGGGCAAAGTGGCCACAGGTGTATAAAAGGTAAAAAAGACTCAAAGAACAAGTTTAGGACACTGTGAAGAGAAAGGAATTGCGAAATGAAGAACGTAGCCTACACATTTACAGAATAAAATTTATTTAAATTTGAGAAAAAATATTCAAACTTATTAACAATTTACCAAATTATACAAAACGTTAATAGTTTTACTTTCCAAGCTACAGTGCATCATTACTCATGAGATCAAAGTCAAACTTTTCACTACACCAGAACACAATCTGTGTTCTGGTGTAGTGAAAAGCGTTTTACTACGTTATTTGTGGAAAATACTTGTTATAGCTACATATGCGTCACTACATCTCAGCATGATGCCGAGAATGGAAGTGCTTGCCACACGAAAACATGACAAGCTACCTGTAGTAATTAACACAAAAGTGGTCCAGAAAATTCATGCTCACCAAATGTGAAGAATAAATAACAACGAAAACCCAATGATGATGACACAGTGGTGCCGAAACATGTTTGGGTGCTGAGAAAAACGGTGTTTTGCGTAACTGACTGACCTCAAATCCCAAAAATTTTAACTGCAAACATGGCCAATCAAAGGAGCTGCAAATAAAAAAATGGATATGTCATGAAGTTATTCGGACGACTTTTCCACTACGCTGACGCAAGTGGAACGCTCAGCCACTAAAGGGCTCCAAATAGTAGCCTGTAACCTGGCAATGTGTAACGTAATTAATCGGCGAATGAGAAACAGTGCGCCTTAATCGAGTTTCTAACCGCAGAAAACGTGCCTTCAATTGACAATCATCGAAAAATCAGAGCTGTGAACAGTGGCGATTGTATCGACATCAATGTGTGACAGAGCATCTGTTTCCAGAACTTAGAGAACACCTCTAACGACATCCCTTTGATAATGATGAAGCGGTGTAAGGCGAGGTGAGGTTGTGGCTCCGTCAACAAAGACAAACCTTCTACAATGTCGGCATCAACAAAGAGAGTTATCATTGGGAAAAGTATGATCGTAGACAGGGCGACTATGTTGAGAAATGAATATGTAGACGTGAGGCATAAGGATGCAGAATATTAACAATTTTTCTTTTAGGGAAAAACTTTGTGAGTTTTCACATAAAGGATTCGGAGGAATCAATTTTCAGCGCACCCTCATACATCACATTAACATTAATAGAGAAGGAGAAAGATTTCATATATTTGATTCATTGGTTTATACAAAATTTACATGACTAGCAGAACCTGACTATTTACATGTGTTGAGTCCTTTTTTTATTTTTTATTTATTTATTTTTTTTTGACACTGTTCTTACAGATTTGAAGCGGCCCGCCACGAATTCCTCTCTTATACCAACATCTTCATTTCAGAGTAGCTTTTGCAAACTACGTCCTCAGTTCTTGGTTGCATATATTCCAATATCTGTCATCCTCTACAGCGTTTGCCTTCTACAGCTACCACTAGTACCGTGGAAGTCATTCCATGATGTCTTAACACATGTTCTATCATCCTATCCCTTCTTCAACATATTCCTTTCCTCTCCGATTCTGCACAGAATCTCTTCATTCCTTACCTTATCAGTCCACCTAATTTTCAACATTCGCTTGTAGCATCACATCTCAAAGGCTTTGATTCTCTTCTTTCCGGTTCTTCCACAGTTCATGTTTCTCTGCCTTACAATGCTGTGCTCCAGATGTTCATTATTAGAAATTTCCACCTCAAATTAAGACCTATTTTTGAACTAATAGACTGCTCTTGCCAAGGAATGCCCTTTTTGCCACTGCTAGTACGTCTTTTATGTCTGCCTTGCTCCGTCCGTCATTGATTATTTTGCTGCTTAAGTAGTAGAATTTCTTAACTTCACCTACTTGTTGACCATCAAACCTGATGATAAATTTCTCATTGTTCTCATTTCTGCTACTTCTCATTATTTTCGTCTTTCTTCGATTTACTCTCAGTCCGTATTCTGTACTCATTAGACTGTTCGTTCCATTCAGAACATCATGTAATTTTCTTCACTTTCACTCAGAATAGCATTATTATCAGCGAATCTTATCACTGATACCCTTCCATCTTGAATTTTAATTCCACGCTTGAAACTTCCTTTCATATCAATTATTGTTTCTTCGAGGTACAGACTGAACAGTAGGGGCGAAAGACTGCATCCCTGCAATACACCCTTTCTAATCCGTGCGCTTCGTTCTTGACCGTCCACTCTTATTCTTCCCTCTTGGCTCTTGTACATATTACATATTACCCATCTTCCCCAATAGCTTACCCCTATTTTTCTAAGAATTTCAAACGACTTGCAGCATTTTACATTATCCAACGCTTCTTCCTGGTCGACAAATCCCATGAATGTGTCTTGTTTCCATTATCAACCACAACCTCATAATTCCCTCTTGATGCCTTTACCTTTCCTAAAGCCAAACTGATCATCATCTAACGCATCCTCAGGTTCCATTTCCAGTCTTCTGTGTATTATTCTTGAAAGAATCTTGCTTGAATGAGCTATTAAGCTGATCGCGCGATAATTCTCGCACTTGTCAGCTCTTGCAATCATCGGAATTGTGAGCACGATATCTTTCCGACAGCCAGGTGCTACGTCGCCAGATTAATACATTCTACACACCAACGAGAATAGTCGTTTTGTTGGCACTTCTACCAATGATTTTAGAAACTTTGATCGAATATTATCTATTCTTTCTGCGTTGTTTGACCTTAATTCCTCCAAAGCTCTCTTAAATTCTTTTGTAAAACTGGATCCTCTATCTCCTCTAAATCTACTCCTGTTCCTTCAGTCACATCAGAGAAATCTCCCTCCTCATAGAGGCTTTCAACGTACTCTTTCCACCTATCCGCTCCCACCTCTCCATTTAACAGTAGAATTTCCGTTATATTTTCTTTGGTTATTCTCGTTTTTTTTTTTTTTTTTTTTCATGGTCACCTTCTCCATGACAGTCGCCTCCTAGAGATCCGAACTGGAGACTATTCAGGAATCTTTTGCCCATGGTGAGGTGATCATCACACTTTTTTTAATTACAGGCCACATGTCCTGTGGATAAACGTTATGTACACTCCTGGAAATGGAAAAAAGAACACATTGACACCGGTGTGTCAGACCCACCATACTTGCTCCGGACACTGCGAGAGGGCTGTACAAGCAATGATCACACGCACGGCACAGCGGACACACCAGGAACCGCGGTGTTGGCCGTCGAATGGCGCTAGCTGCGCAACATTTGTGCACCGCCGCCGTCAGTGTCAGCCAGTTTGCCGTGGCATACGGAGCTCCATCGCAGTCTTTAACACTGGTAGCATGTCGCAACAGCGTGGACGTGAACCGTATGTGCAGTTGACGGACTTTGAGCGAGGGCGTATAGTGGGCATGCGGGAGGCCGGGTGGACGTACCGCCGAATTGCTCAACACGTGGGGCGTGAGGTCTCCACAGTACATCGATGTTGTCGCCAGTGGTCGGCGGAAGGTGCACGTGCCCGTCGACCTGGGACCGGACCGCAGCGACGCACGGATGCACGCCAAGACCGTAGGATCCTACGCAGTGCCGTAGGGGACCGCACCGCCACTTCCCAACAAATTAGGGACACTGTTGCTCCTGGGGTATCGGCGAGGACCATTCGCAACCGTCTGCATGAAGCTGGGCTACGGTCCCTCACACCGTTAGGCCGTCTTCCGCTCACACCTCAACATCGTGCAGCCCGCCTCCAGTGGTGTCGCGACAGGCGTGAATGGAGGGACGAATGGAGACGTGTCGTCTTCAGCGATGAGAGTCGCTTCTGCCTTGGTGCCAATGATGGTCGTATGCGTGTTTGGCGCCGTGCAGGTGAGCGCCACAATCAGGACTGCATACGACCGAGGCACACGGTGCCAACACCCGGCATCATAGTGTGGGGAGCGATCTCCTACACTGGCCGTACACCACTGGTGATCGTCTAGGGGACACTGAATAGTGCACGGTACATCCAAACCGTCATCGAACCCATCGTTCTACCATTCCTAGACCGGCAAGGGGACTTGCTGTTCCAACAGGACAATGCACGTCCGCATGTATCCCGTGCCACCCAACGTGCTCTAGAAGGTGTAAGTCAACTACCATGGCCAGCAAGATCTCCGGATCTGTCCCCCATTGAGCATGTTTGGGACTGGTTGAAGCGTCGTCTCACGCGGTCTGCACGTCCAGCACGAACGCTGGTCCAACTGAGGCGCCAGGTGGAAATGGCATGGCAAGCCGTTCCACAGGACTACATCCAGCATCTCTACGATCGTCTCCATGGGAGAATAGCAGCCTGCATTGCTGCGAAAGGTGGATATACACTGTACTAGTGCCGACATTGTGCATGCTCTGTTGCCTGTGTCTATGTGCCTGTGGTTCTGTCAGTGTGATCATGTGATGCATCTGACCCCAGGAATGTGTCAATAAAGTTTCCCCTTCCTGGGACACTGAATTCACGGTGTTCTTATTTCAATTTCCAGGAGTGTATCTTTAACGCAGTGGTTTCTATTGCCTTCTGCATCCTCATGCCGTTGATCATTGCTAATTCTTCCGCCTTTAGGAGCATTGTCCCACCCTAAGGACAAGAGAGTGCCCTGAATCTCTGTCCGCTCCTCCGTCCTCTATGACAAGGCCGTTGGCAGAATGAGAGTGTCTTGTTATGAAGAAAGTCTTCGGTCACTAATGATGAGTACTAATCAAAGTTTAAGCGGTAGCTGCTTTCGAACCTGGGACAGAAGACATTTTGATTACTAGTGAAAGCTGCTACCCTTATACCACGGTTACAAACATATATAGTCCACGTTAATAGAGGAGAGGAAGATAATGATTTTACATACGATTCATTGTATACACAATGTTACACAGCGCCAATACTACTGCAACTAATTTTTATATACTGTGTTTAGGCTGTGTAGGGACTATAGATGGGAGATGGAAGAACCACACATAAACGAAGATGGAGGAACCACACATAAACGCATTCACGTCCACATCTTTGAACAACGTATACAAGCACACATTGTGTGGACGATATAATACTGAACAATTTGCAAGCTCACATAGTGTGCAATCACGTACGTGCTACACAAATCTATCACAGCACTTAACCGTTGTACTACATATACTTTTACACAAACTCACACAGTATAAACACACACACACACACACACATATATATATATATATATATATATATATATATATATATATATATATATGCTGAGATGAATCGTCGCCATGCTGGCGCTCCTTATAGTCCTTAATCATAACAGTCTGTGAGGCCACAGAGTGCACACCGTTAGTCCGTATCTGGGTGCCACCCGTGTCTATACAGTATGCATTCGTCTAGGCTCTGAGCGCCACAAACTACACAGTCTACGAGTCGTTCGCCTTAGTTTTCATCAGGTTGATAACTTTCTTGTTCTCGGATACTATAACTGTAAGCGTTACCAGATCATATCTAGACTTGTCGAATTCCTTGGGATTGTTCCTAATTATTTCACATGGGTCGCAAGCATGTACCGTTAGATGAAACTGTCTGTGACTGTGTAAAGTAATTTGGGATCGAAAAAATTTTGTTTTTCCAAAAAACGGTACATGTGATGTTTGGAGAGGTCTAGAATACACATATCCATATATAGACATGCTTCGTGAACTCCACTGAAACCTTGGTCATCTCCACAGCAACTAGCCCTTCATTGAAGGTTGTAGCCCACTTAAAATTTGGCGTGGCGATGTAATCTTTATGCGCCATAACGCCCATCCCAATCTTAAACTAAATGAATCTCGACGTGGTTTCCAAAATTGTCCATGGTTTTGCCAGGAACAGTATTATCCATTAATTTACAAAATCTTTTTCAAAATCAAACATCGTGAGACCAGCACTTTTGGTACTAAAATCAGTGTACTCCTTCAACCAACGAGACTGGTTGAAGGAGATGTCTGGGTGATTCTATTAAGACTCATACCCGGTATGAGATATTTTTGGAGGTTTCTATAGTATAGAATGTATCACTGCGTATTGGCATACGTTTTCATCGGTTTAGGGACAGAACCATTTTGCAGGATAGGTGCTTCAGAAATAGCGCTAAGTTGCCGTGAGCATCTGACGTGGTTAGTTCCTCAAGAACCAGTCTGCCGCACGCAACCTACAACAGCTATGCTGAGTATGTTTCCAATACTGGCCTTACGTCTGCCAGAGTAAACATATTTTACTTCTTTTATGCTTCTCGTTAAAGCATCCAAGCAAAACAGCCTTGGGAATCACTTGATTCATGGTATCAAATTCGGGATGAATGTTTGCCGGTATGAGCTTCTTGCACAAGACCATCAATCCTATAGCGTTGGTATAACAAACGGTCACCATTTCCATATTTGCTTAACGGTCTTATCACCGCAGGTGTCCAGTCTCACGTTCACCTACTGGTGCTTAATGCTAGTTTTACTATTAACAACAGCCTGTAATGGATTAACATTTTAGATTCGCAACTAAATTATGGATCATAGCTTCCCGATTGAGGGCTAATCATTGCATCGCCTGAGAGTGCACCTTTAATGGTGCGAAACCGGTTGTGTTCTTAATGAAGGACTAGGAAATGGTTAAAACAGCTTGAAGATTCTTCATTCACTGTGAATTTCATCAACTTATAGGACCTTTGTAGTTTAACACGATTTTATAGATTCTGAAATGTTAAGTGTCCTTTTATCGGCTGCTCCTGCCGTACGTGAAAAATAGTGTGTACATACATAGGTTTCGGTATAATTAATAATGTTACTGTAAGGTGGAATTTTCGGAATTACGATGGTGGGGAGCCGACACTTGCTGGAAAGCCAGCGGTGGAGAGAAGAGGTCTTCCGTTGTGAGCTCCCGTATTTGACGGTCGCTCGATATCAACTTTGTTGGCACATACGGACTTGCTGTCTTTACTCTCAGGGGAGTTTATAGTTAGAACAGTTAGACACTGTACTGTTGCGAAAAATGGTTCAAATGGCTCTGAGCACTATGGGACTTAAACATCTGTGGTCATCAGTCCCCTAGAACTTAGAACTACTTAAACCTAACTAACCTAAGGACATCACACACATACATGCCCGAGGCAGGATTCGAACCTGCGACCGTAGCAGTCGCGCGGTTCCGGACTGCGCGCCTAGAATCGCTAGACCACCGCGGCCGGCGTACTGTTGCGAACCTATACGATTCTGGACTTCACCTCCGGGTTGGAAGTCGTCGTTCGGTATGCAGCGTTCAATAACTGAGAGCACTTCCTCTGCCTACACTTACGTTGAGACGTCATCTGAACTCCGTCCTTGTGGCTGGGAGTTCGCAAGGACCGCCTTTTGCCGTCCTAGTGTTTGACAGAGTTTATTTGTGGCTGGAGTTCTTCCCTAGTCGCAGACGAGTACGAGAACCATCACTTCGACGCACCGGACGCGGTACATACGGTGGTATCGCAAATTGCTTCGGCTTATTAGGGCTATAAAAGATAAACAGCTGTGATCTCGTTAGTTTATTTCCACTGAGATTCCACACCAATGTAGATCATCTTTGATAGTAGTCTCTTCTAGTGTTTGGTACGTAGATGATGTTAGTAATTTCGCGTTATTGATATTAGATCGCGCAGTCATAATAAGGGGCAGAGTTTGGCAATTGATTAGTAAATTTACTTAGGAAATGTAAACTTTGTAATATAAATTTTTTTATCTACAATAAATATATAATCAGGAACAACGTTTATCACTTTGTAGTATTAGTTGCCTTAATCATTCATATATGTTTAGGTTGTAATTTATATGTTAAAGTCCATTAAGAGATGCTAAGATCTGCTTCAGGGGATAGTCAGAAGGGCCAAATATTCTTTTTAGCGTTTATTATTTTCCGTTGCGCATATTTATTTTAAACCCGCCTGGAGTATCGTCATGGGTTACCTTCGATGCTAAGTACAGTGCTCGTTATTAACTTAGATAGTGTATGCTTCCATTAATTCACGATATTGGTGTGTACTCGAGTGGGTTATCTGTTTATGTACGAAATTAGCAATGCAATTGGTGTTACAGATGTTAAGATTTAACCATTTTAGGTCGCTTGTGTGTGCTGTGAAATTGTCTTGATATCGCCTTTCACATCCAGCAGGAGGCGCACCTATGTCTTTTAGTCAGAAGTGTGCCAGTTAACTTGAGACGCTGCACGCCGGACGTGTGCAGGATATCGGATACCTCTCGTAGTCGTGCGCCGCTTTTGAGTACCAGCTAGCAGTACATTTGTCAGAAGTGGACCTGTGGACTACTGCACTACATTGTGCTGCCTCAACGCACTGTTGAGGTGATCAGGCATCGTTATATACATACTCTGGGTGTAGGAGCGCCCACAACTCAAAACTAGGTTGGCTACATCAGCTTCAGTATCGTTACAGACAGACATGGATTATTTTCAATACCGACGTGGTGGCTGTCTTGGATCAGGCCTGTACATCACATTGATTCTTTGGAAAGTCATAAAATTATATCCTTCTTTCTAATGGAGGCAGAGCCTATAATCGTGTTAAGGGCATCCACCATTTTCTTTTTGCGGCATGTCGCATTTGACAAGGGTGACACGTGGACACACTAACAGTAGTTCAGGTAATATCCTTGCATGACGTTATTGCTGCGAAAAAATATGTTTCTCATGCTGCTTTAATATAACGTTTGCGCACTGACATAGGTGCTGCTTTCACATGACGGTAGACGTAATGTTCGTCTGTAACAAGTCCTGACAAGGTAGGGGTTTATATTAATGCATGGTGTCTGGAATGTCCGAAAGAACAGGCTCCACGCAGAATCCGCAGCTATGAAACATTATACGTAAACTGAAGGGGATCATTGCTGTCAGCTGCAGTGGGACATTACCGGGTGTCGAACTCGGGATCTCTTGCTTAATAGGCAGGTGCGCTAACCACTGATCCATCCACGACACCGCATTATCGTAACTACGCGGACTATCTATGCCCGCCTCACGGCCGATCCACCTTCCCACCGACTGCCACCTATCCGCAGTTAGCTTCTCTGAAATTCCCACAGGAGGTCGGACGTATTTGTGCATCCGCACTGACGAAAGTGGATCCGTCGCCCAGCTAGGAATATCAGTTATATGAATGTGTGGTGTCTGGTTCTTCGGATATGCCAGGAAAAATAGACACTCTTCGTGCATATAATTGATATGCCTAGTTGGGCAATGGATCCACTTTCTTCAGTACGGATGAAAAAATACTTCCGACCTCCTGTGGGAATCTCAGAGTAGCCAACAGTGAGTAAAGTGGATAGGGGCAACAGATAGGTGGTGCTCAGTAGGAATGTGGATCGAGCGTTAGGCGGACCGAGATAGTCCTTGAAGGTGCGCTGATGCTGTCACCCGGATGGTGTAGTGGTTAACGCACCTGCATAGTAAGCAGGAGATCACGGGTTTGGTTCCCAGTATGGTATACATTTTCGCTCATCGCCGCTGATTCTGAGTAATGTCCTACTGCAGCCGATAGCAATGATCCCCTGCAGTTTACAATCTGGGGCTGGCCGAAGTTATTTGTCAACACTTTTAGCAATCATTGATTCGATGAAAATGCGTGTGTATAGGGTAAGTCTGAGACTTACAAGAAATGCGACCTGACTAATTGACATGTATGATGAACCAGTACTTCACAAAGTCATACTCTAACATATGTTCAATCGTCTGTAGCAATAATTAATGCACAGAACTCAAATATTTTAATGTAAATGCGCATCTGCAAGAATTAAGTATTTATACAGCAGGTCAATACACGTCTGCAAATTCTGTTTTGCTGGTACATTTGCGTTTTGGTCTGTCCTGTTAGTTTTACCTTTTTCTGGAGTTAGCATTCTACGTTGCATTACCTATTTTGTAGACTGTTTGCAGATTTAGTGTCCTGCCAATTTTACAGTTAATTTTACGGATAGTTTTAAAAATTTACAATTTTTTCGTGCTACTAGTCGGCCAATTATAAAGGAAACTTTCTCTGCTTCCGTTCCGTCTGCTTAACTGAGTGCAGCCTACCTTTGTTAGGGCAACAGAGCGGACGTGTCCGTATTTCCGTGTACGGAGCGCGAGCTCGCTTTGTTTACATTCTGACGCCCATTGCTTAAGAGCCGGCTTACCATGTACGATACATGGCGGACCGTTACCGTAAATGTACACTCGGATTTGCTTTCTGTAACGATTATGCCCTACCCAAAGCACTCGAGGTGGAGCGTTTTCTGCAGAGGAAGTGAAGATCCCGGCTTTCGATATTATCGGAATACATTTTTCGATCGTGATCAGCACGGTATATGTTAAAATTATTAACGTCGCGGCGTGCGAACGCATCCTATTTGACCAAACAGGAGCTCCGCTTCTGTCATGCTGATGGCAAAGTGGGGGCGGTAACCGTCGACCACGCAGGCTTAGGTATGTGTACGATCCGTATTTTCGAATTGTCAGTCGAACTTCCTGCAGAGAAAGTCGTCCGACCATACGGTACAGTCCACGGACACACTGCGGAGAAGTGGACACAGTTTCGGACATATCCTGTCCTAAACGGCGTCCGATAGGTCCCCACTGATCTCCGAAGCCTCACACCTGTTCCGGGTGCGACAAAGAAGGTCACCTTAGATCTGAATGCCTACAACGGCGTATTACGCAACTTCCAGCTGTCGAAGGACCACACACGTCGACAACTACGGTACTACCGGTGACCTAAGCCGCTGCTCTTACTTCTGCTACCGCTTCGCAACGCCGCCCGAACGCCACAAACGACGCCACAAGTGACGCCATCGACGCCGCTCCGACGGTGCCGACGCGACCGGCCGCTGACCCAACCTTCGGCAACACGATGGAGATCGACTCGCTCATCGTCTCTACTGCGGCTTTCCTGCCAGAGCGACGTGATCCCCTTCCATCGTCAGACACGAAAGGTCGTATAAGGAAATTTGTCGTAAGGTCTTATGGGTCCAAACAGATGAGGTCATCGGTCCCTAAGCTTACACACTACTTAATCTAACTTAAACTAACTTACACTAAGGACAACACACACAACCGTGTGTTTTGTTCTTAGCATCAGTTTAAGATAGTTTAAGTAGTGTGCAAGTCTAGGGGCCGACGACCTCAGCAGTTTGGTCCCTTAGAAATTCACACACATTTGAGCATTTTGAACTTGCAGGGCTTGGAAATTCCATCCATGCATCATATAGTTTCCGACGAACGCCAGATCATCAACACTCTGACCACGCGTCATGGCACGCAGGTGACCAATCAGAATGACATCGTCCACGCATTCGTCGAACACTAGCGTCGTACTTATAGGGAAGAACATGTTGATACTGAAGCGGACGACTCCATTTTGCATTACGTCAAGCGCACCCTTCCCCACACGGAGGCGGACACTTTTACAGTGGCGGTCACACGAGACGAAGTCCACAACGCAATCGACTAAGCTGCAGTCAACAGATCGCACGGCAATGAAGGTCTACCAATTGAGTTTTACCGTGCCTTCCGGAACATCATGGCACTGCAGTGGACGACTATGTATCAAGAACTGATGACGTCTGACCATGCAATCCCCTCCGCCTTAAGGCATCATCATTCCAGTCCACAAACCAGTCCATGGTTCGACGGTCACGAGTTACAGAACGTTCACCCTGCTCAATGCCGATTACTAGATTTTCGCTCGCTTACTGACAATGCGTCTCCGCAGAGTACACCCTCGTATCCTCTCTCCAGAGCAAACGACTCTTGGGAGACAGGTTGACACAGACAGCCACAGAGGAATGCCGCACTTTATTGCGAATGAGCCTCCCCTCCGTTCCTCGACGTCCTCCGGCATCTATACAACATTGCCAGTTCACGTGTCCAACTCAATAGAGTTGTAGCAGGGCCGGTACCCATCTTCCGTTTCATGCGGCAAGAGTGCCCCCTTTCTACCTTCCGGTATGTCATTGTCCTTGAGTCCCTCACTGAGGGCTTGAAAACCAAGCTCTCTGACCTCACCCTTCGCCAGCATACTTTTCGCTGTCGGACATATGCTGATGATATCCTCCTCCTCATTCGCTCCGGCTCCGAGCAATCTTTGACTTGATTACACGTTATGGGGCTGCCCTGGCAGCTGCCCTGCCGCTTGTGCGGACTTTCCGGTACCTGGGCATTACTTTTACCCCCTCGGTCTCACTCACAGCGGCAACGAATTTCCGTCACCTCATACACGTCATCTGCAACGACGTCCGCCAGAACCTCCTGCGCCACCAGGACACTCTTCAGCGAGCTGATTTTCTTAATCGTTATGTGGCATCAGAATTGGTCCACATCGCGTAAGTTCTCCCTCTGCCGACGGCGATCGGGTGCAACCTTCAGGTGACCTTTGGCTGTTATCTCACGACTAGTTCCATGTTTAAAGTCCATTCTGAGACACTTACACTGCCCCCACGGAATGGTGGTCACGGGCTCTTCAATGTCCGTATGCGAGCTGTGGCCCTGTATATGAGGACCATGACAAGACAGTGGAGTGGACGGGGCACTTCTCTAACACGCAGCTTGCTTGAGGTCCTCCTGCCTGCTTCCACCTCACCACCAGTGTCTGTCGGTCTCATCGAGCTTCACTTGTCTACATTTCGACCTTTTTCGTCGACTACAGTTACACACATACCAGTCTCCCAGATACACGCCCACCCAGGACTAAGGATTTTTACAGCCTACTATGGCGCCATGTTCCCCAGAATGTGATGGGGTCCAAACATTCAGTGGCCCAAAGTGTGGACTACTATCCACCAGCCCTTCCTCCTTACGGACGACCAGGCACTGTGGTGCCATATAGTCAACAGGAAATTTGCCACGAAACAGCGACTGCACAACATTGACTTGTCAGATTCCCGTCTGACATGCGCCTCTTCGCAAGATGTCTGACGCTTCGTGCAGTAATCATTGCCTGCTATCTCCGAGTGCCACCAGATACAATCGAATAGCGAATGTTTATATACCTGGAGGACGTACATTTTCCCGCCGCCAAATGTCATGCAATTACATGGGTCAAGGGGTGGGTGGTCGCTCATCTCTTTCCTTCTGGACCTATTTACAAACAGCCCATGTAACTATCGAAAACACGCACCAACGTTACCGAACAGTATTTGCTAACAATCTTCGAGGGATCTTCGTTAGACCTCCACTAAGTTGGGGGAGGGAGGGGGGGTGCCTGGAGCTGACGGCACCTCCCCCCTCCACCCCCCCCACCCCCAGCCCCACCCCCCATCCCCTCCATGCGACGGTGTCTGAGTTTAAGCTGCCTTTGATCGATTCTACCTCTGACCTCCAAGGATGGGAGAGAGCGTCGTAGATTGCGCGTATTTTATTTCTCTTTATCTTTCCTTTTTCTTTTCTGTACTCAGAATGTATACTTTTTCTCTGTCGCTGATGTATGTAGCATATAATTTCATAATAATAGTGAATATTACAAAAGCAGAATGAAAATAAATAAACAACAACGCCTTCCACTTCTGCTGATTCCTGAGTCTCCCACCTTGCTGTGCTCCACAGGCTCGGTGGTGGTGAGGGGGCCATTGTGGCCAGGCCTCGGGTTTGGAACGCTGCCTACTTTTACCCCTCAGCCCCCTACCGATCCACTATATTAACGTGATACAATTCGTAGTTACAACAATCTCCCACTGCATGTTCACCTAGCTATTACTGCTGGCACTTTATAAGCTGCAAGTGCGTGTATGTGCTGTTCTTGATTGAAAGGGTTGAAGATATTAATAATAACAGGACGGTTTTACAGGATATATTTATTTAAAGATACATTATCAGCTTCTCTTGTTCCTATTACTTGCCCATGTCATGTTCCAGTAATCAGTCCTGTTTCTGAGGCTAGACTGAGTACTTCAGGTACGTTTATTGAGTTCCTGAATGGGATACTGGTCCATTGCAGGTAAGATTGCTGCTGGGACTACCATCTCTGGGCTGTACCAGCCACAGCCCTTAACTCCAATAAGTGAGTATGGTACAGAATTTCTTCAGATTACTACCTAACATTGTCGGAAGATAAAACTAAAGTGATGGCATTTCAAGGCAGACTACCACTAAGATCTAAAATAGTCTTGATAAATAAGATTTTGGAGCAAATAAAACATTTTAAATAACTAGTCTGCGATATTACTTACAAATATAACTATTACCTGGACCCAACTTCCATATACAGAACCCATGTAATAATTTTGCAGAATGAAGCCAGGAAAGAAACCCAGCTGAAGTTTTATAAAACAATAACTGTACCAATCCTTAGTTATGGAAGTGAAGCATCGACAACAAGACGCCAAAAAGTAGAATACAGGCTCAAGAAATGAGGTTCCTAAGGAGAGGACAAAAATATAAAAGGGAAGATCGAAAAAGAAATAAGGATATAAAGAGAGATTTAGGAATATATAACCTAAATGAAAATCGGGGAAAAAGGAGAGCATGAAAAGAACATGTAGACTGGGTGGGTGGAGAAAGAATCTTAATGAAGGTTCTCAATAATAAATGCATCGGAAGAAGAAATTAAGGAAAATCATACAAAAGATGGAGAACTGTAAATGGCAATTAGCTTAATAAGTGCAGTAAAGAAGAAAAGGAAAAGCTCTCAGCTGACAGTTACAGTAACACCCAGTCTATTTCACTCCTCGTTGCTTGGTGCTTGGGAGCCCAAACAAACTTTATATACGGGATTGCTAATGGAAAACCTCCATGCCGCCAGGTGTTCTGTAGACGGTTGCAGCTTTAGTGATGGTTCAAGCAACAGTAGTTCCGTAGCGCAATAACAATAACAAAGTTCTACGTATAACGGAAAGCACAGAAAATAATAATAATAATAATAATAACTGGATATGGAAGGATACTTACTGATAAGAGTATCCGGAACAACTCACAACAGCTTCTTGAATGGTGGTAAAACGAACAGACATTTTAAAAAGGGTATACAATTCCAACAAACACAACATGGTGTGCTGGTAGATCTCATCAGGTAGTGCATCTTGCTACCATTCTTTTGCGGTGCCACTATTTGTTGAACAATGTTCCCTTTGTATGCAGTTATACTCTCCGTTAGCATGTTTTTCCATCAAAGATGCAGAAAGCTGTTAATATATTTCTCTCATCGATATTTACAACAAACAGGCTTCTTAACGTCTTCTTTGCTAAATGTCTCGCCAACTGAGCACATGAGACCTAAACGTGTGTGCAGAGTGAAAACAAATTATGATAATCAATCAATCTATATAAATTAAAATTGCTTGAGGGGTGTGGGGAGGTGGGAGAGACTGAGTTTGCACGCCGTTGGTCAAAACATCAGTACCCTGTGGCTCCGCAACGATTGGGTAGCAACATGGTGACACTGGTGCACACATGTAACGGTATTAGCCAGGAAAGTTGTGGCGGGGGGGGGGGGGGGGCAGGAAATTCTGCGAAATGGATTGAATTTCGTGATGCTGACGCTCACATCAGCGATTTCAGGAATGCTGATGCTGACATCAGTGATTTTCCGCCCAGAACTGTCACGGACACCCAGCTCTCATCGTCGACGTTACGTTGGACTATGCACAAATCAATTAAGTGTTTTAGGCGTCCCTCATATAAACTGAAAGAACAGTAGAGAATGTTTTATGAAGAGTTTTATACAGTGTTAACATTTGTATGCATTGTCCTTTCTGAGTAACTACAGGTGCTGCGTTCTTTTGGAAATAGCTCAGGTCGACATTTTACCTCCTGATTGTGTGATCTTCCAGCCTCTGTAGTTTAAGCGTCGTCCGCCAAAACGAATACTGCGTAGTTTCCGTGTGGCCTGGTTTCGGCAATCGTACGTAATTTTTCGCCTTTCCATGCTGCATATTCTGAGCACTAGCAATCCCGTTTTCATATCGGGCTGATAAGGAAATTAGGATAACTTCTTTTGTGTTCATGAACATTCGTGTAATTTCCTCTTAAAACTGGAGTTTCTGTTACAGAGCGTTAAAATGGGTGATTCCCTTAAAATGCTCCAGCAACGACGCACACAGACAGAAGAAGCTAATTAAAAAAATTGAATGTGGCCCAATCTTAAACTTTCGTTTATGACTTCAAAGACATAAGTTTTCTTAGTTCTTATTGCTGTGTACAATTTCTCGTAATAAAGTTAATCGTCAAAAAGAAGAATAAAATTCTTTCTTGTCTCGTCCTTCCGAGACACATTACAGATATGACGTTATTCATATGACCTTTCGTTCTTCCTTAGGTGTAATGTGCCTTTAGAATCACCCTTCTTCTCAGTCCGAAGAAACCCGCAGTAGGTTTTATGTTTGAGCAGTGGTTCCCATAACAACGGCTAGATTGCAAGGGTTGCCAGCGTACCATCCTTTTTGAATACTTGGGAGTGTCACAAGGTACAAATTAGAGCTACTTTCCGTCCCCCATTAAATACGGATGAAATTTAATTATAGCCGTACATTACAGCACTTCAGAAAATTAGAGGCACAGTTCTGCTTGCCTGCGTCTCACCGCGATATTTCAATGAGCAAACGCGGTAGCAATTCAGCTTAACATGTTCATCGCTCAAGAGATTTAATATCGCAGAATCAACGTTTAATGCGGTTTGCAGAGGCTTTCATTAAACCTGTGGTAATTTATGACCCCCTGTGTGAAATAAGTGTTTCTCAGAATTTCCTTCTCATCCTTTGTGCCTTATCCGAATAGAAATTGGATGCATTTTCTTCTTCTCGAAAGGATGTTTCCTTAGCTTGTGCGCTGCGCTGATTGTGGTTTGTTGTACAATGAACTTGGATTTTGTCGACTGCTACACAATTCCCCAACTGAATCTTTTATTTACGTTACGAAACGCATAAGTGAAGTACATTAATGGTGCACGTCTTCTGTTAACCGAAATGAAAGAGACATTTGGCCGTAGATGTGTGTGCAGTAATTCGTTTCACAATTCACATTTGGTTTGTCATTTGTAATGGTTACCACTGATGTGCTCATGGCCGACAGTGAATAAGGTATTGTATTCTGAAATCCATTGACCACTTACAAACCGACCAGCGAGGATTCACAAGTGAAAGGAAGCAATGTGACCGCGGGACAGAATTCGCGCATATTATAGATCTGTGTGCACTGAAGAGATTTAAAATTAAAATTTTTACACTTTTCCGTACATTTTTTTCTAAATTTTGCTGTTAGTGCTATGTAACGTGAAAGAGATTTGAAATGTTTTTGTTTGTAGGACAATCAAATTGTCCGAGACTGCTAAAATGTAAGGATAACTTGATTATGTTACAGAAAGTAGTGATAAAGTTTGATATAACCATGGGGTGAAATCACGTATGTAGTACCCTGATCGTAGTTCCACTATCTATACTCACGTATGTAAAAGATCTTCCATTTAATACATAACAAGCAGAATTACTTCTTTTTTGCAGTGGCACTTGTATGATAAACAGTCGAAGCACACATACAGAAACACAAGAAATGGTGTCACTGACTGGTTTTTTTACGAGTGGTCTCATCCTTAATTTTAAAAAGTCACAAAATATTCAGTTTTTCGCATCTATGGGTACTACACCAATTATAAGTGTAGCACAGAGTGAAGAAATAATAAAAAGTCCTTATGTGTACTCCTGATGAGAATTTAAATTCGGAAAAGCACGTTTTGGGACTGCTAAAACAAATTAGTTCAGTCACATTTGCACTCAGATTCACTTAAAATCTCTGGGAAAGACGAATCATTAAGTTGAAGTACTTTTCATATTTTCATTCAATAATGTCATATGGAATAATGTCTTGGGGTAACTCCTCTTTAGGAAAGAAAGTCTTAGTTGCTCAATAACGTGCTGTAAGAATAATATGTGGTGTCTACCTTAGATCATATTGTAGACACCTGTTCAAGGAATTGAGAATTCTGGCTACCGCTTCACAGTATATTTATTCCCTCGTGAAGTTTGTTGAAAATAATCCACTACAGTTCGAAAGGGGCAATAACGCACATATTATTATACAAGAAGGAAAAATAAAGTTCATTACTCATCATTAACGTTGTCTTTAGCACAAAAAGAGGAATACAGTGTTGCAATAAAAGTTTTTAATCAAGTTAGGTTTGAAACCAAACTAAATAAGTTACTTCTCGGAAACCCCTGCTATCCATGAAAGCATTTCTATTATTATAATGTGTAAAATGTGGTGAGTAAAAATTACTGACTCACATCTGTATATTACAAATATTTAAAAAATAAATAAACTTGTGAATTCTCAGCACGTAAATATATTCACAAATTAATTTTCGATGAAATGTAAAATGACTTGGTCCAAGTCGTTATGATTTATTGTGAAAAGTGATGCATAGAACACCAAATTAATTAGCTAACTAACATCTACTCGTATTTCTTCCTTAGAGCTTGGCGAATCTTTGATTTTAGCTTAAAGATAGGCATAGCGTATCAAATTAATCATTCAGGAATGAGACTTTCGCTATGCAGCCTGCCAGGTATATATACTGGGCCGTAACTCCAACCTGTCGCGGTCGCGGCTGAGTGCTCTCCAGTTGTTTTTTTTTTTTTTTTTTCCCCTCAGTCCTCCGTCTACTCGTCAAATTATTCCTTCATCGGCTATCTTCCTTCAGCTCTTTTCATGTTTCCTTAAGCTACTAAATTCTTTTTCTTTAAATTTAACTAAAAACTTCAATTTCCTCTTGAACCCAAAACATTATAATTTCCCCTTGAACCCAAAACATTGTCTGTAAGGTTATGTTATTATTTAATTCGCGATGGCATTTAAGAAGAATGAAAATTATGTTCTTACTGTACAGTATCTGAAATAATGGAGATAGCTATACTTGTACATAAACTCGAAAATTTCTCTGAAAAGTAGTTGTTTGACTTTTTCAACATCCTATTTTTATAAAAAGTGCATGAATGGACAATTTTTTTTCTTTTTCCAGTTGCATCTGACCATTTTGTCTCTTTTTTGGTGCAAGTACAGTTTGAATTCAGTTACAGACCCACTTCCGGCGTTGATGATGTAGTTTACATAGGAACATAAATCACTTGACTGTTAAATCCTTTTAAGTCCAGATAGTTTTGAAATCCGTGTACATTATCTTCTTAGTGTTAATTTTAGCAGTTATTGTCGTTAATACCATTGCACATTTAAATTTCGTCTTCCATAAGCCTAGGTTTCGTGAACAGGCTATTGTTTGGTGCAGCGCTGTTGTCAGTCAAGCCACAATGTTCCTCTGAGTCTCAGGTGGAGTCGCCCTGATGATGTCGGAGAGAGTTCGTTTAAGAACATGTAAGCGCGCAGCACGACCTGACATGCACTCGAATAATGTCTGAAGTAGTGCTGGAGGGAACTGACACCATTAACCCTGCTGAGCTGTCCATAATTTCGTAAGAGTACGAGGGTCTGGAGATCTCTTTTGAGCAGCACGTTGCAACGCGTCGCAGATATGCTCAAGCGGAAGTGTTTGAACTCAGAAGAGCTCTCCTGTAGCCACTGTGTAGCAATTCTGGACGTGTGGTTTGACGCATTGTAATGTTGGAATTGCCCTAGTCGGTCGGAATGCACAATGGACATGATTGGATGATTACGAACAGGCATGTTCAAAAGTATCCGAACGACCTGAATTGCAGTACGCCTGATTCCCATGCAACCCACATAACGCAGCTGTCTAGCAGGTCCTTTAATCGATCCTTGGTACAATCGTTTGCCTATTGAAAATTGTTCCAACAAGTCACCACTAGAAAACACTAATCTGTATCGCAATAACTCAAGATGTAAAGTAATACTACGATACTACAAATGTCAGGGAGCACCTTATCACAGGTAAGACTGTCCTTAAGGCATGTAAGCTCACATTCATTACAATAAATGACATATCTGAAATGTTACAACACTCACTATTACGTCAGTCAGGTAATACACGTAGTAAGTTCGTCGTAATCCTGATTTCCTCTTCAAACTAACATGCCGCACTTATTCTTTAACACAAAATGATATTAAAAATTTAAGTTATTCACGAGCTGCTAGTTGAGAATATGTATGACCTTCAAATGACACGACAAACCGTCTCGTTCTGCATATGGATTCAAACCCAGGTCATGCAGACTAAGCAAAGATTTCGTGACTGACGGAAACTAACAGTCATTCCTGATTAGGCATACAGAGAATGATATTTCTCGATTTTAGTCAGTATCATTTCACAAATACCAACTTTAAATTACATAACGGAAACACTTTTAACGGACGCGAATTCCTACCCAGCACCTACTGTCCTTGTTAACGAACTACGAGAGATGTTAAATATTGCTTCTTAACAAGTAACTTACATGAAATGCCGTGAGGTAAAGCTTTGTGTTGCACGGGCATTCGAACCCAGAACCTAATCGGATAGATATCGAAGCACGATCAACTGTGACATATCGCATTATCTCGGCAGTAGCTAGATGTTTTAACTGAAATGACGAGACGAAACATTAATTTTTTCCTGCCCAGTACTCAAACCCAGCACCCATCGGTGTTTTATTCTAGAGAAAGCGAACCTTAAATACGGGCTTGTTGCACCAGCAGCGACATGTGAGCATGTTTGAACTAGAAATAATATGACGAAGAGTTCAGTGCTGACTGGGAATAGAGCTCCACACATATCGTTGTTGACTACACACAAAGAGACGTCAGCTACCGAATTTTTGTGCACCAGCAGCAGCTAGAAATAAATAACTAGTATAAGAAAGGTTACTGGTGATAGAGTTTCTACATGTCGCCACTCCAGACTTTATTGTGGCTCAACCTAACGTCTACTTGGTAGAGAACGAATATCATTTTTAGTGTGAATTTCAGACTACAATACCATTACATCTTCTTCGCTTGGTGTAGCCAGAAGAGAATGGAACCTGTCTCTCCCTACCTAAAATCACTGACGGAAGCTGGAATCGAACCCAGATCATAGATTTATGAACCTACCATCAGTCCAACAGACCACTAAATCCTTTCCTCAGTGGCTCATTGTTCTATCATAACGCCGTTGTGACACACTGGCTGAGAATTCTGATACACAGGATCCCTGTATGAATTTGCAGCATGTTCAGTAAATTCATTTACTTGGTTGACCGAATCACCATGAACTAGCTGCCTCGGCTACCCAGTGCATACATTCAACTTTATTTTGTAATCACCAAAATAAAATCACGTAACTGACACTAACACAGAACTGCTAACAGTGTAGGATGCAGAAATTTAAATAGGAAGTGTTCCTTTCCACCTGAGCTACTCTATTGCACTGTCTGTTTGTTGGAAACATCGTGCAGCGCAAAAGAAAAGGTGTAACTGTTTGTCTTTCAGAATTCTAGACCTGGCAACAAGCATTATCTGAGAGCGCTGTGGAATGCAGAAGTTCTGGAGGAATTGTTTTTGAGTTCTGGAGCTGTTTTGGGTATGTGTCAGCTTGTAGCGTAGTGGTAAGTGTCGTGACCCGTAGAAAACATGTCGCGATTTCGAGTACATTCATTGCTGCATTTTTTTAAAACGCAGTTCTACTGTCTGCTTAAGTTATCAACGAAATGGAACTTGTAACATAATTCTCTTTACTTCTCAACCCAAAATAGTCACATGTGGGAAAAGGGCTAACTTCTGCAACATTTTATTCTTTTCAGGTTTAACAGACAGCCAGACAGTAGATGCATCTCGAAACTATTGTATTATGTATGGGGAGAGCGCATTGTGCCAAATACGTCAGAAAAGTATTTTCTACATTAGCTGTCGTCTGGTAGTGGCACTTTATTCTTCTTCAAACCTTGTTTGAGAGCTTTAACTCAGAACAAGTTTTCTACATGCATGTAACCAATAAACCGCATGTGCATTTTCAGAGTGTTGTAGATAACATCAGAGAATTCGCATATATCTTTGATGATTAATTTCTCTCTCATGTTTACTATTGTTTTAACAACACTAAAGGAACCCTAACGAAAATTGTGAGCTGTAATATAAGAAATGTAATAAAACTACCCACAATAACCTTGCGACGGAAGTCTGTTTTAATAAAACTGAGTACCTGTACACAAGCGTGCCTCTATCGACACGAATTGGTAAAATGCTACTCACTTAGATTTTTATTGGGTCTGTGTTTAATTGGTATGCTATGTCATACTCAAGAGGTATGCAATTGTGGCATTTCATAAATAAAGTTATGTATTCCTAGAAACCCAAAATTTGCTTGTCAGCAGCGGAAGGAGGCGTTACCTTTGTGCAGCATTGTAAGTTTTTCACCATTGCACTATGAGCCAAAGGTATTTTCTTGCGATTTCCTTATCGATGTTTGTTCTGACCGTTTGTAGCTCTTTCACAGAAGGGATAAAAACGCTACACTCAGTGAGACTGGAACTGCGAACCATAAGAGAGGCTTATTCACAGGTCAGCACGTTACCACAGAGCTGGCGAAGAAGTATTTGTCTTGCCCTCCTCATACGAGACTAATAGTGGCTAGAACTCGTAAACCGCTACTTGAAGGATGAGATTAGTTGCGATTTCCACGTGCAACGACTTTCCTGAACTGAAAACTGTAATTATACAATCTTTTGTTACACCTCAATCGATAATAACTCAGATTATTCAATGGAAATGACAGGAAAAATCAAGTGACCTTTCAGGCTTAATTCTGTGCACACCAGGAAGTAACTCCTCGATCACAGAGTTGCCAAACATACATTGCCTTGTTGCCAAATCTCAGTTACATACCAGCACGAAGAAGACGAACCGATGTGATCTTACAGCGGGCTGGGGAGTGACCATAGCTGGTGTCTGCAAGTCACGGCTGCAACGGCTTGGAATACGTAATGCGTCTGATTCGCATTTCTGTAACTAGGTTTAGGGACTGGAGCGTAGTTGCTAATAATACTCAGAACTGACTGCAAACTAAGCCAACTAAGCCTCATAAATCAGTATCTCTCATAGTTGTTTTTATATTTATTTCGTAAGTGTACTCAAAACTAAGAAACTCATTCACAGAGGTTTTCGTGCCGCGCCGTTAGTCGAGCACAACAAACAAATAAAAAAAAAGAATGTGTGTGTGTGTGTGTGTGTGTGTGTGTGTGTGTGTGTGTGTGTGTGTGTGTGTGTGTGACAGAGAGAGAGAGAGAGAATGAGAGAGAGGGATAAAAATCAAAAAGAATGAGAGAGAGAGTCCAAAATTGTAAAGAATTTGAATCATTGTATGTAAAGAAATCTTACATTAATATGACAATTTCCACATCATTACGAAGTATCGTATTCAAGAACAATGAAACAAGAAAGAATCTAATGTAATCTAATCTAATCATATCATGTTGATGACTAGCTATGAAGAGTCATGAATTACCGAAGTTTCTGGCAATACCAGTAACCAAATCTAAACTTGAAAATAAAAGACGACAGTTTTTGTAATAAACCGGGACTTCTATCAAGACCCTTTCGTCCCTGTTAACGAACCACGACAGATGTCTGATATATCTCTACTCTGAAGTAACAAAGTGTGCATGCATTTATAGATAAGTGCATGATGTGAAGTTCTGTGACAGAGATACGAACCCAACACGATTCTTTCCCTGTCTACGGAATCCTTTTCATGTTAATATCAAACATCATCAATTACTCGTGGATTACATTAAAACTAAAGTAATTGATGAAGACGTTACTTGGAAACAAAAACACGCTGCCTTTCTTCATTTACTTGCGCCTAGAAATGGCTATCGAGTACCGCCAAACCAAAAGGCAAGAGGTCTTACTGCCTTCCGATATACGTCACTGTCAGTTCTTCCATATGATTTGGTCGACATGATCTGTTTCAAGTTGTGTATGACAGACAATGTTTTAGAAAATCAGTTGTTTTCCTTTGCAATAAACAGAAAGATTTTCATTCTAAGCTATCCAATTACAAAATTTTTGCAATATTAGTTCAAATTTATTATTCGCTTCTATAATGTAGGAAAGTATCTCACAGTTGCGAAATTCGCATCCGACTCATTGACCTTACACTTAGTCGCTGACCATAAATTTTAGCTCAGAGTGACACCAGATTAAGTAACCTAATGTAGCGAAGACTGTTTGCCAGTGCTCTTTCTCACCGCAAAATACACGATTCACTCATTGGGCTCCACAAGTATACTGTAACAGAAATTTCTGTGTGTATGTAATGCATACGGATTAGAATTTAGTGGTGCTCTCTCTTCCACTTTTGTATACAATATGCCTGACCTAAACGGCCCTTTATCATTACAGGCCCTGGGCAGTGCAACATCATACTGTCAACAGTAATGTGCTTATACTGACAACCTGACTGTTCGTTTTACCTGATTTTGTAATCATTGAAATAAAACAACATGCCCTCCCAGTGAGATACATTTCGTCCCTCTTTTCCTTCTGCGAAATTTGTCAGTAAACTTTTTGCCTTCCAGCCAGAGAAATGCGGCAGGGTACGGCCGGTAAACGAGTCACAAACTACGATTTAGTGCCGTTAAGACGATTTGTTTAAACACTGTCGTAGCTGAAGGAATTTAGTTTCGTCTTAAATCGTCTCAAGGAGCAATGTTCACAGACATCTCAAGTAGGAGAAAGCTCATTATCCAGGTTCGAAAGTTGTAAAACAAACTTCCTACAGCTTGTGTCAGGTTGATCTTTTCGTCTGATAACACTGCGTAAGTAATTTGTTAATGAGGTATCACAAGTAGTGTTCCTGTAGCTGTGGGAATCATTGGTTGAAAACGAGTTTAACACTAATGGGTACAGTACTGCTAAATATTCAAAATGATTATGAACCTAAGTCTGAGTTCATCCGCAAACTGTGGCGAACTTATAATATTGAAGCTAGACTGTGTATCCTTTTCGTCCTTTAGTGGGCATTGGAAGGCGTTTACACACACGTATACAATACTATGAATACTTCGAACGCTATAGTTAACGTTGCTCTCATAAACTAATTTTATTTTTTAATTCTTCTGGGTCTTCAGCGTACAATATGTGTTGTAGATACAGTCTGAAGCAAAAAATTGACCGCCGAGTCGTTCACATAAGGTGGGCAATACAGTCGTGCTCCTCTCGGAATCCTATGTCCGGCAATATGCTCGATCTGGCAAGATTGTAGACTGTGGCACTTCCCTGAGGAAGTCTTGACTTCAGTCTAAGTACTTTATTCTTGACTACGACCGTAGTCTTGAGGTAAAACTCGAGACTAGCTAATACGACGTCTAATAACTAAAAGCACACGTCGACAGTTTTTATCGCCGCTTTCCTCTCGGTGCTGAAGCTATGAGTGTAATTCAAGCAAATCTACGCTATATTTCGCTTTCTGTCACACTGGTAATAACAGTTCGGTCCAACAATGTTGTAGCGAAAGATTTCTTTGCCGACCATCTGCCTTTGAACACCGCATGCGTCTGAGTTCTCTGGGACCCGTTTACTGCCTACCGGTTGGGACTGAGGCACTGCATTGCCTCGTCTTCTTCCGACAACGTCTTCTCTACTCCGCACTCTCGACCATGTAAAATGCTTTAATGTTGTTGAGTGGTGACCCATAAAATCTGTCTACGATTTGTGTTTCACTCTTGACAGCAAAGGAGGCACAAAACCGTTTTTATTTGATGATTATTTTATTGCACTAGAATGCAATACATCAATGTGGCACAGAATTAATTTCATTGTTTCTGATCCAGTGCACTGCAATTAAAGCGTCACATTCTGTTCTTTTTCCTTTCACGGGAGGTTCCTCAAATAATTTATTATTGTCATGGATTCATGTGTGTTAGTCAAGGCACAGAGAGTAAATGCAATGTAATGTGTTTGATTTCTTTTTTTGATTCTCTATGGTAAATGGATGCAAAAGATTGTATCAATACCTATCAGAACCTGCTCTATAGCTACTCAGGCAAATTGCTTGTTTTGAGGTCTAAACCTTAATTAAAGGAGAAGTGAACACTGTTCACAAGTGATATTTAAAATATTCAATTGGATTTAAGGCGACAAAATTGCCCATATTTGAAGTTACCCAGAGAAAAAGTAAGTTGCTAGAGCCGCTGTTAGCAAATGTCTGCAGGGAGTTCCTAATTGCTACTGTGGAAATTTAGCATAGAGGCCCTATAGTAATCAAGAGGTCCATTTCCTTCATACTTATCACCCTGGTATGTGAGTCTTAAGTGAAGAACAATATTGAAATTCGTATCGCCGATGGTCGATTCGAATTTCTTCAGAGACGCTGGTATTGCGAAGCAGTTTGGCAGTCAGAGAGCCAAGATCTATGACCATTAACACAACTTACTGAGTCGAGCTACCAAGAGGATTTCGATACAGAATTTTTTCTGGAAATTCGCAGCTCCATAAAATATATCAGAAAAAAGCTCGCATACGCTGCCCCTACCACGGTTAGAACTGACGACTGATTGAGCCGTTATGACCCGAGACACGGTCGGTACCACCGAGCTACGGACACACTGCTGTCTGGCTGCCACTCTCATCATGGTATTTGTCGCTCAGCGTCAAAACGCATCGTGAAAGATAATAAAAGTTGTCACTTATGTGAAGAATAGCATTTCTTTAGGCAAAAAATTGAATTTTCTGTCTCAGTGTCTTAATTAACATGAGGATTATATAGCACGAGTCATTCAAATGGAAACGGAATATCAAATGAATTTAGCGAGTCAATTCAGTACCACACGCGGAAGTGATGGCACTGTCACAGTGTTGCCAAACGTTTGTGACGATGTTGCCAATTCTCAGCTGTGCTCGGAACAGCTATGTAGCGGCATGCGAGGAGAATCCCGTGCTCGTGTCATAAGAGGATATGGAGAGGAGGCGCGGGGTTTGGTTAATACGCAGCGTTTTCTCCTACCAGTTGCGTCAAACATGCAGGTGTATAATCTTCCATCACGATTACAGTGTCCAACAAAATATATACGAATAAAACACTTACCTTGTTACTTTGTGACAAAAGATTATTTCAGTACAATAAAAAGTCTTTGGAAATCACTTATGCCCACCTGTCACAAAACTAAGACAACAGAAGCTTTGCACCTCGAAATCGATTGCACTTATGTGCAGTCTTGTGACGTTTAAATAAATCGTCATAACGGCACTAAATCTTGGTTTGTGAATCACTTACCGGCCGTACTCACTGGATGGAAGGCAAAAAGCTTTCTGACAAATTTCATAGAAGGAAAAGGGGGACAAAATATCACCCACTGGAATGTCATGTTGTTTTATTTAAAAGATTACAAAATCAGGTAAAACGAACAGTCAGGTTGTCAGTATAAGCACAGTACTGTTGTCAGTATGATGTTGCACTGCCCAGAGCCTGTAATGATGAAGGGCCGTTTAGGTCAGGCATATTGTATAAAGGAGTAAATGAGAGCTCACCACTGAATTCTAATCCGTATGCATTGCATACACACAGAAATTTCTGTTACAGTGTACTTACGGAGCCCAATAATTGAATTGCGTATTTTCCGGTGGGAAAGAGCACTGGCAGTCTTCGCTACATTAGGTTACTTAATCTGGTGTCACTCTGAGCTAAAATTTATGGTCAGCGACTAAGTGTAAGGTCAATTAGTCGGATGCGAGATTCGCAACTGTGAAATACTTTCCTACATTATAGAAGCGAATATTAAATTTGAACTGATATTGCGAAATTTTGTACTTGGATAGCTTAGAATGAAAATCTTTCTGTTTATTGCAAAGGAAAATAATTGATTTTCTAAAACGTTGTCTGTCATACGCAACTTGAAACAGGTCATGTCGACCAAATCATATGGAAGAACTGACAGCGGCGTATATCGGAAAGCAGTAAGATCTCTTGCCTTTTGGTTTGGCAGTACTCGATAGCCATTTCTAGGGGCAAGTAAATGAAGAAAGGCAGCGCGTTTTTGTTATCAAGTAACGTCTTCATCAATTACTTTAGTTTTAATGTAATCTACGAGTAATTGCTGATGTTGATATTAACATGAAGAGGATTCCGTAGACAGGGAAAGAACCTGTTCTTGGGAAACTACTTCTATAGTGATCAAAAGGCATCAAATGATCTTCAAGTATAGTGTTCCAGCAGCGGTATGAAGAAAATGATAGTAATAATGACGGTAATAATCGAATTACCCGGTAACTTCACACTTCCCAGTGGATTTTCTCGAATAAGGAATTTGTTGAATTTGTGAAAATTTCAAAATGGCTTCACATCGAGCCAATGATGCCTAGAAGAGTCTTTACATCCTGCTGACATGAGAATAACATAATCTCCATGTCAGAAGATTGCTTCTCTTAGCCGTTTAATAGACTCGCGTTTGTTCCACCGCGACAAATCTTGTAAGCTAAGCACATCATCTGTTACAGCACACTCCTGGGGCTGGGAAATGTGGCCACAATGATCTGGCGGAACGAACTATCACAGGTGCAATGCGTGGGTTCAGGCATTTACTTTTAAGAGGCACAAACAGATTTATTTTGCCCCGGTAACATCAAGAGAAATCCAGAATCTGCATTAAACATCACGTTCTTTAATTACCAACCCGGCAGAGCCGGTTTATGTTGGGAAATGACATAGCGGAAGACATGCTAAACAGAAATACAATCGATAATAAACTTACTTACATTAGAAAATTTTATTTTGTTTGTTGAACCGATAGCCATTTAAAGGAACAGGGCTCTTACTTTACTTGTACTTGATTGAACTAGAGATGTTGAAAAATTTGGTGCTGTACTGTGATTCGACTTAGTATCTCCTCTTTCGAAGATATGAATCTCTCCGAACAGTATAGTTCCATCATTTCGTTTCTTTTCTCAAGACTGCAATATTCTCTAGGTCTACTCCAAAGGTAAGTATGTGGGTCCGAATCCTGATGCAGTACAAAAATATTCATAATTTCATTTCAAGCCCTATTACGTGCACACTGGCCTGTTAGTGAAAATTACGGTTAATTTTTAATGTCTGTACATGTGTTGTCAACAATCGCAATAGGTGTCGTTATTTCTGGTCAAACACGCACACATCTTATTATTGGGGAGTAAGCAACTGATACTTATATATTCGTGGATGCACGGTAGATGTGCAGTTCGATTGTCGCTTAGGCACAAAAGGTTGTATCTTTATTTTAGATTCAAACACCTAGCAGCTGGTAAGAAAAACCATACGAAAGATTTGATTTAACTTAGTTAACAATAGGATTACGTGTTGCGTTCGTATCTCCGTCACAGAACTTCACATCATGCACATCATCTTTAAATGCATGCACACATTGTTACTTCTGAATGGAGGTATATCAGACATCTTTCGTGGTTAGTTAACAGGGACAAAAGGGTCTTGATAGAAGTCCCGATTTATTACAAAAACTGTCGTCTTTTATTTTCAAGTTTACATTTGGATACTAGTATTAGCAAAAATTTCGGTAAATCATGACTCTTCATGGCTAGTCATCAGTGTGATATGATTAGATTAGATTACATTAGATTCATTCTTGTTTCATAGATCATGAATACGATAAATCACAATGATATGGAAGGTGTCATTTTAATGAATGATTTCTTTACATACCATGATTCAATTTCTTTACATTTTTTTACTCTCTCCCTCCCTCTCTCATTCTTTTTGATTTTTATCCCTCTCTCTCATTCTCTCTCTCTCTCTCTCTCTGTCACACACACACACACACACACACACACACACACACACACACATTCTTTTTTTTTATTTGTTTGTTGTGCTCGACTAACGGCGCGGCACGAAAACCTCTGTGAATGAGTTTCTTAGTTTTGAGTACACTTACGATATAAATATAAAAACAACTATGAGAGATACTGATTTATGAGGCTTAGTTGGCTTAGTTTGCAGTTAGTTCTGAGTATTATTAGTAACTACGCTCCAGTCCCTAAACCTAGTTACAGAAATGCGAATCAGACGCATTACGTATTCCAAGCCGTTGCAGCCGCGACTTGCAGACACCAGCTATGGTCACTCCCCAGCCCGCTGTAAGATCACATCGGTTCGTCTTCTTCGTGCTGGTATGTAACTGAGATTTGGCAACAAGGCAATGTATGTTTGGCAACTCTGTGATCGAGGAGTTACTTCCTGGTGTGCACAGAATTAAGCCTGAAAGTTCACTTGATTTTTCCTGTCATTTCCATTGAATAATCTGAGTTATTATCGATTGAGGTGTAACAAAAGATTGTATAATTACAGTTTTCAGTTCAGGAAAGTCGTTGCACGTGGAAATCGCAACTAATCTCATCCTTCAAGTAGCGGTTTACGAGTTCTAGCCACTATTAGTCTCGTATGAGGAGGGCAAGACACATACTTCTTCGCCAGCTCTGTGGTAACGTGCTGACCTGTGAATAAGCGTCTCTTATGGTTCGCAGTTCCAGTCTCACTGAGTGTAGCGTTTTTGTCCCTTCTATGAAAGAGCTACAAACGGTCAGAACAAACATCGATAAGGAAATCGCAAGAAAATACCTTTGGCTCATAGTGCAATGATGAAAAACTTACAATGCTGCACAAAGGTAACGCCTCCTTCCGCTGCTGACAAGCAAATTTTGGGTTTCTAGGAATACATAACTTTATTTATGAAATGCCACAATTGCATACCTCTTGAGTATGACATAGCATACCAATTAAACACAGACCCAATAAAAATCTAAGTGAGTAGCATTTTACCAATTCGTGTCGATAGAGGCACGCTTGTGTACAGGTACTCAGTTTTATTAAAACAGACTTCCGTCGCAAGGTTATTGTGGGTAGTTTTATTACATTTCTTATATTACAGCTCACAATTTTCGTTAGGGTTCCTTTAGTGTTGTTAAAACAATAGTAAACATGAGAGAGAAATTAATCATCAAAGATATATGCGAATTCTCTGATGTTATCTACAACACTCTGAAAATGCACATGCGGTTTATTGGTTACATGCATGTAGAAAACTTGTTCTGAGTTAAAGCTCTCAAACAAGGTTTGAAGAAGAATAAAGTGCCACTACCAGACGACAGCTAATGTAGAAAATACTTTTCTGACGTATTTGGCACAATGCGCTCTCCCCATACATAATACAATAGTTTCGAGATGCATCTACTGTCTGGCTGTCTGTTAAACCTGAAAAGAATAAAATGTTGCAGAAGTTAGCCCTTTTCCCACATGTGACTATTTTGGGTTGAGAAGTAAAGAGAATTATGTTACAAGTTCCATTTCGTTGATAACTTAAGCAGACAGTAGAACTGCGTTTTAAAAAATGCAGCAATGAATGTACTCGAAATCGCGACATGTTTTCTACGGGTCACGACACTTACCACTACGCTACAAGCTGACACATACCCAAAACAGCTCCAGAACTCAAAAACAATTCCTCCAGAACTTCTGCATTCCACAGCGCTCTCAGATAATGCTTGTTGCCAGGTCTAGAATTCTGAAAGACAAACAGTTACACCTTTTCTTTTGCGCTGTACGATGTTTCCAACAAACAAATAGTGCAATAGAGTAGCTCAGGTGGAAAGGAACACTTCCTATTTAAATTTCTGCATCCTACACTGTTAGCAGTTCTGTGTTAGTGGCAGTTACGTGATTTTATTTTGGTGATTACAAAATAAAGTTGAATGTATGCACTGGGTAGCCGAGGCAGCTAGTTCATAGTGATTCGGTCAACCAAGTAAATGAATTTACTGAACATGCTGCAAATTCATACAGGGATCCTGTGTATCAGAATTCTCAGCCAGTGTGTCACAACGGCGTTATGATAGAACAATGAGCCACTGAGGAAAGGATTTAGTGGTCTGTTGGACTGATGATAGGTTCATAGATCTATGATCTGGGTTCGGTTCCAGCTTCCGTCAGTGATTTTAGGTAGGGAGAGACAGGTTCCATTCTCTTCTGGCTACACCAAGTGAAGAAGATATAATGGCATTGTGGTCCGAAATTCACATTAAAAATGATATTCCTTCTCTACCAAGTAGACGTTAGGTTGAGCCACAATAAAGTCTGGAGTGGCGACATGTAGAAACTCTATCACCAGTAACCTTTCTTATACTAGTTATTTATTTCTAGCTGCTGCTGGTGCACAAAAATTCGGTAGCTGACGTCTCTTTGTGTGTAGTCAACAACGATGTGTGTGGAGCTCTATTCCCAGTCAGCACTGAACTCTTCGTCATATTATTTCTAGTTCAAACATGCTCACATGTCGCTGCTGGTGCAACAAGCCCGTATTTAATGTTCACTTTCTCTAGAATAAAACATCGATGGGTGCTGGGTTTGAGTACTGGGAAGGAAAAAATTAATGTTTCGTCTCGTCATTTCAGTTAAAACATCTAGCTACTGCCGAGAAAATGCGATATGTCACAGTTGATCGTGCTTCGATATCCATCCGATTAGGTTCTGGGTTCGAATTCCCGTGCAACACAAAGCTTTACCTCGCGGCATTTCATGTAAGTTACTTGTTAAGAAGCAATATTTAACATCTCTCGTAGTTCGTTAACAAGGACAGTAGGTGCTGGGTAGGAATTCGCGTCCGTTAAAAGTGTTTCCGTTATGTAATTTAAAGTTGGTATTTGTGAATTGATACTGACTAAAATCGAGGAATATCATTCTCTGTATGCCTGATCAGGAATGACTGTTAGTTTCCGTCAGTCACGAAATCTTTGCTTAGTCTGCATGATCTGGGTTTGAATCCATATGCAGAACGAGACGGTTCGTCGTGTCATTTGAAGGTCATACATATTCTCAACTAGCAGCTCGTGAATAACTTAAATTTTTAATATCATTTTGAGTTAAAGAATAAGTACGGCATGTTACTTTGAAGAGGAAATCAGGATTACGACGAACTTACTACGTGCATTACTTGACTGACGTAATAATGAGTGTTGTAACATTTCAGATATGTCATTTATTGTAATAAATGTGAGCTTACAAGCCTTAAGGACAGTCTTACCTGTGATAAGGTGCTCCCTGATTTTTGTAGTATCGTAGTATTACTTTACATCTTGAGTTATTGCGATACAGAGTAGTGTTTCCTAGTGGTGACTTGTTGGAATCATTTTCAATAGTCAAACGACTGTACCAAGGAGCGATTAGAGGACCTGCTAGACAGCTGCGTTATGTGGGTTGCATGGGAATCAGGTGAAATGCAATTAAGGTCGTTCGGATACTTTTGAGCACGACTGTACATTTCATCTGTCCGAGTCGTATCAGAGGTCCCATATCACTCCAACTGCACAGGCCCCATATCATTAAAAAGCCTCAACCAGCCTGACTAGTCCCATGTTGACATGCAGCGTCCATGGATTCACGAGGCAGTCTCCACACCCACACACGTCCATCCGCTCCACACAATATGAAACAAGACTCGTTCAACCAAGCAACATGTTTCCAATCGTCAATAGTCCTATGTCAATTCGACGGGCCCTGGCGAGTCGTAAAGCTTTTTGTAGCGCAGTGATCAAGTGTACACGAGTGGGCCCTCGGCTCCGCAAGCCCCTATCGATAATTTTTCGTTGAATGGTTCGCACGCGGAGACTTATTGATGGCCCAGCACTGAAATCCGCAACAATTTATGGAAGGGTTGCACTTCTGTCCCATTGAACGACTCTTTTCAGCCTTCGTCGGTCACGTTCTTGTAGGATCTTTTACCGGCCGAATCGATGTCGGAGATTTGATATTTCACCGGATTCCTGATATTCACTGTGCACTCGTGAAATGGTTGTACGGGAAAATCCCCACTTCATCGCTACCTCGGAGATGCTGTGCCCATCGCACGTGCGCCGACTATAACACAAAGTTAAAACTCACTTAATTCTCGATAACCTGCCAGTTTAGCAGCAGTAACCGATCTAACAACTGCGCCCGACACTTGTTGTCTTATGCAGGCGTTGCTGATCGCAGCGCCGTATTCTGCCTGTTGACAAATCTCTGTATTTGAATACGCATGCCCGTACGCTTTTCTTTGGCGCTTCAGTGTGTAAGATTTTTAACTAAGAGTACTGATCAGTATTTCTCACTGTCTACTAAACCCAGTGCACCTTTATTTGACGTTTTTGGTAACTGGTCTCTGAGTACAAGGAGTAGATTCCCTTCCCAGATGAACCATCCTACCCAACTCTTAATTTGAGAAACATATTTTTGCCGTGTGGATATTATTTGAGCTATACACCACGGTTTTGAAACAGCCAGCATATTGATACACCGTATCCTTTGGTTAAGTTTTAAGTTCCTAGTGCTGTTCTTTGTTAAGGCGCCTCCTACTTTCTCCACCATTAATTTGGAATCATTTTCAACCAATTCGTTCATGTTCTTCTCCAGTTTAACGTCAAGCACTGTCATTTCGTTTTGTTCAACCTTAGGAGTCGGGTTCTGTTGCTGTTTACTGTTGCTCCTGCTGTTTCCTTGCAAGAATCCATTAACTCTTATTATCTCCCCAATGTCTTGATGTTGCGTGATTAAAATTGTTACATCGTCAGCATAAGAGTTAACAGCGAACTTTTCTGCACCTACATTTATTCCAGAGGCCTGGTCGGTAATTGAGCGGATCATTGGTTCCAAGGAAATTACAAATAATATCACGGATAACGGGCATCCCTGCCGAACTTAGCGCTGAACTGAGAACTCTCTCGTAAAGTAGCCGTTTATTTGTATTTTGGAGACAGTTGTATTCCGGTCTGGTAGTAGCAGATCTAAATGTATACCTTAAATATTGGTGACTAACTTTGTCAAAGGTATTTTCTATGTCGATGTTCAACAAGCCTATCGTTCCGTTCTGGCACCTTGCGGTTCTAGGCGCTGCAGCCCGGAACCGTGGGACTGCTACGGTCGCAGGTTCGAATCCTGCCTCGGGCATGGATGTGTGTGATGTCCTTAGGTTAGTTAGGTTTAAGTAGTTCTAAGTTTTAGGGGACTGATGACCTAAGATGTTAAGTCCCATAGTGCTCAGAGCCATTTGAACCATTTGAACCGCCGTTCTGACACATCCAGGAGAGGAAGGTCGTGTCTCTCAATGAGCAATGTCCACAAAGAATACTATACATTTGGTCAGGCCCGATTATCCGCGGAAGAGTCTCTTTTTAGTCCTGCGGCTGTTATATGTGTCATTATTATTCAGCAGGCGTATAACTAAGCAATTGGCCTATAATCAGTTATTATTCTTGGTTTCGAAGTTTTTGGCACAAGGACTATCATTGCCGGTTCATTGGCTGGATGTAATTGACCCACTCTTTGTTTCTGTTTCATGAGCTCCATGAGTTCCGCTTTCATAACTGGCCAGAAGGCTTTGTAAAATTCTGAATGTATGCCATCAATGCCCGGACTCCTATTTCGTGGTAACTGGTTTACGTCCTCTTCTTCGGATATGGACTCTATCAATATACTGACATTTTATTTGGTGAAGGAAGTCGTGCTGTTTTGTAGCAAACTTGCTGTCTCCAAAGGATCCGATGGTTGTCCTCCGAACAGTCTCCGGAAGTGATCCTTATTATCTTCCGTATTAGCCTTATCGTTTCGGTCAGAAGACGTTAGATTTTCTATAAATCTCTGTTTGCAACATTTCCATTCTCTTCTGAGGTGGTATATGCTTCATTGTTCGCCTGGATTGAATCCCCTATTTTTGCAAACGAGTTTTGCCTTCTAGTTATTTTTGCTGTAGTTCTAGGACCTTCTTTCTGGATTTCTTCTCTGATATCAACTTCTACTTGGTGTTCTCGAACAGTCATATAATAGAATTCTATGTTTTTCGATCTAATTTCAGTGATCCTGCACGCTTCGTTTCTGAATAGTTTACAAAGTCTAGGTTTTACCAGTTTATCCCCCCATTCAAGAACGCTACGAAAGAAACGTTCCAGTGAACTCATGTTCAATAACATTCGTAGAATACTATTTTTGCCCACTCACTGTTGAGCAGGTTGCAGTTTAACTTCCATTAACTCTTTTCCATTACGTTGGGCAGAGGTAAAAATTTTAGTTTAACTATTACATGGTGGTCCGAAAACATGACTGGGATTACTTCGTAATCCTGTGCATCTGTTTTTGTTGTGGTACAAAATATGTCCAGTCTCGAAGCTAACAGTCCGCATCTCGTGGTGTCGGGGTCGCGTTCTCGCTTCCCGAGCACGGGGTCCCGGCCTCGATTCCCGGCGGGGTCAGGAATTTTCACCTGCCTCCAGATGACTGGGTGTTGTGTTTACCTTATCATTTCATCTTCATTCATTAAAGTGGCGAGATTGGACTGAGCAAAGGTTGGGAATTTGTACCGGCGCTGATAACCGCACAGTTGAGCTCAACACAACTAAACATCATCATCATCATCATCATCGAAGCTAAAAGCGGAGATGGGTACCTAGAGTGAGATCGCGTGATGACTCCTACCAATTCTAGCCCTTCAACCATGCTATGCAAGGGGCCACAAATATCGGTTGATGCTGTTGTGTCTGACGATCTTACAAAACAAGGAAAATCTCCGCCCATTATTATGTAACCTTTGCGCCTGTCATAAAATACACAACAGTTTCACTAGAAGACTTTACTAGTTGTGTTATTTGTTCCTAAATAGGCATAAAGGTTTAATAGGTTATTTCGTTTCCAGTAGAGGCACTTTCCATTTTTCCTTTCTCCTTGTCTTCCCGTATCTCTCTTATTTCTCCGACTCCTGCATTTAGATTACGTTCCGCTTTTACTCTCGGTGCCTTCTCAACTCCTCGAGATTTTATAGCCTTCTCATTGTTGATACTTCCCTCTGATACCTTAACTGTGTGATTTGCAGATCGTGTGGTGGTACTGAAAGCTTTTCCCGTACAATCTTATGCTTTACGTGGTCCAGTCAGAGTACTTTTGGTTTCACCCAGCTGTTCTTGTGTTGTTGCATTAGTTGGTGTTTACTTTCTTGCTGTTGACGGTTCAAGGGGTTTCCTACGTTTGGTGGTCGGGAATAAAGAACATCTGTGTACGTGTAAGTTTCCACCCGAACCTCAGATGTACCCCGTATTGCTGCAACGTAAGCGAACGACTTTTCCCTTGGTATCTCGGCTGCTTTTCTTCAGGGTCTACAAAAAATGTTCAAATGTGTGTGAAATCTTATGGGACTTAACTGCTAAGGTCATCAGTCACTAAGCTTACACACTACTTAACCTAAATTTTCCTAAGGACAAACACACACACCCATGCCCGAGGGAGGACTTGAACCTCCGCCGGGATCAGCCGCACAGTCTATGACTGCAGCGCCCCAGACCGCTAGGCTAATACCGCGCGGCTCAGGGTCTTCTTCGGAGCTCGTACTGCCTTTTTCTAATAACCGTTTCGGCCGGCCGAGGTGGCCGAGCGGTTCTAGGCGCTACAGTCTGTAACCACGCGACCGCTACGGTCGCAGGTTCGTATCCTGCCTCGGGCATGGATGTGTGTGATGTCCTTAGGTTAGTTAGGTTTAATTACTTCTAAGTTCTAGAGGACTGATGACCTCAGAAGTTACGTCCCTTAGTGCTCAGAGCCATCTGAACCATTTTTTAATAACCATTTCTTGTTGTTTTTATTTGGATGAGAAAAAGAAACACTTTCATTTCCCATGTCTGTTTCGTTTTCGTGCTGTTGAATTGAAATCTCGTGGATTCTGTAGCTCTTTTCTTGGACAATGTCTGCAGGCGCAGATTAATCTTTATCGGTTTTATCATTTGGATCGTTGTCTGATTTCTTGCTTGCATCATTTGTTGTTGGTCTCTTGTTCACGGGTGGGAACTCCTCTTCAGCTATACTAGGGGTCTGGTCAGTGGATTCCATTTGAGTATTCTCGGTGTTTCCTTTTGCAGTTATAGAAATAATCAGTACTTCAGCCTCCAGTATTGTCCGCGGTTGCAGATTATTGCGTAGAATAAACAAGCGCCCTAGGCGGTTTTCTAGGAGATGTTCAAAAAATGTGTGAATTTCTGTGGGACCAAACTGCTGAGGTCATCGGTCCCTAGCCTTACGCACTCTTAAACTAACTAAACTAACCTATGCTAAGAACAAGAAACACACCCATATGTCCGAGGGAGGACTCGATCCTCCGGCGGGAGGACAGGGTGCCTTAGACAGCGCGGCCTCTCGTCGCGGCGGAGATTTTCTGGATCACTGCACACGTGACATGTTGGAGATGTCCGACATAAATTGTGTGTGCCCTGCAACCATCTACAAGAATGTTGGAAGGGATATTGGACGTAACAAATATTCGTACAGATCTAATCCCATTGTAGCACTAAATATTGTGTCTATTAGATTACTTTTCGAATTCGATACCTCCTCCTGTCCATAATTAGAAAGTACCTGTATGAAGTCCTTGTTGTCTAGCTCTTGGGGAAGACTTAGCACCCCGACAGTATTCAGCTCGCTGTTAGCGTTACTGTCAGCGCTACTGACAGAATCATCACGATGACGCATTTGAGGTTTGCCCTTTTAATCTATCTAATATAACGGAACTATTGGATTTAGCAAGAACACAGTATTTCTCATTATCCATTGGAATGAACCCAGCATTATCACCAGAAATATCGAATTTTCATGCAGCCAGCCGTGAATTTCCAAAGTTATAGGACGCATATGTCTTGTATTCTTGTCAAAGCTGAAGTATTTTTCCTGATCGAATCCATGGACAATATTGACAGGTACGAAGCGGGACCCCCACTTCATGAACAATACAAAAGACGATGAACAACAAGTATTACTATTTACAAGTTCAGTGGTTGCACAAGGGACTCAAAATACACGTATCGTAACACTTGTTTACGTAACAGGTCAACTACAACACGGAGCGCACGTTCACACAGGCTGAGCAGTCCACCGCGACTGAGCTACCCAAGCACGTCCAGTCCTCACAGCTTTACTTCCGTCAGTGCCTCAAATCCTACCTTCTAATCTTCACAGATTATTTCCTGCAAAACTTTGCAAGACTAGCACTTCCGGTGGAAAGGATACTGCGGAGACATGGCTTAGTCACAGTCTGTGGGACGTATCCAGAAGTATATTTCCGCTGTGCAGTGGAGGGCACACGAATATGTAACCTCCTGGCAGATTAAAACTGTGTGCCAGACCTAGACTCGAGAGCGGGACCTTTGTCATTCTTCCAGGAGTGTTAGTCTTTCAAGTTTCACCGGGAAGCTTCTGTTAAGGATGGAAGGAGATACGGTACTGGTCGTATAGCTGTGAGGACGGAAGTCGTGCCTGGGAGGCTCAGTTGGACAGTCTGGCTTCACCGGCCGCACAGAGAGGAAGTGTGAGCTCGTGTTTCTTTGCATTGCGACTTACAATAGCTACAGACTTTGCTCTCTGAAATCATGGCAAGTAAGTTCAGTTATTAGACTTAACGCTACAACTTTTGTCCGGAATCTGCACTTCCAAAAGCCTTACATGTGGAACGTTTCCTCAGTGAGGAGGCGAAGATCCCGCCATCGGAACTTCTGGGTATCCACCTCTCGATTGCCAGTAACACACTTCATGTTAAAATGATCAATGGCGCTGCATCCGAGCGCGTTTTAAACGCAACGAAACATGGACTTCGTTCCGTCACGCTGACAGTAACGTCGGAGAGGTCAAATTCCAACATGTGGGATTAGGCGTTAGAACTATTCGCGAATGTGAAATGCCATTTGAGGTACCTGCAGTGGAATTCATACGGTGCCGTTCATGATCATAAGGCAGAACTTTGGGCCCACTTCCGCACATACCCTGTTCTTTACCGTTGGGCGCACTTCCGCACATGCCCTGTTCTTAATAGGTAATGTCAGACCACAATTGATCTGTACAGCCATGTTCCGTCTTGTCCGTAATCATGAATAACGAACAGTCGCATACTTGTTCTGTGTGTGGAAAAGAGGACCACATCAGATCTGAATGTCTACAGCGACGGATAACGCAGCTACAATTTGGAGATGTGGTAATTGGCTAAATGGTTCAAATGGCTCTGAGCACTATGGGACTTAACTTCTGAGGTCATCAGTCCCCTAGAACTTAGAACTACTTAAACCTAACTAACCTAAGGACATCACACACATCCATGCCCGAGGCAGGATTCGTACCTGTGACCTTAGCGGTCGCGCGGTTCCGGACAGTAGCGCCTAGAACCACTCGGCCACACCGGCCGGCCATGCATCCAAACCGATGAAAGAATGGTATACAGAAGAATGGAAAAGAAAATTGAGGTAATTCCCTCGTCGTCTGCGATTCTTTCGATCACATATACGACGGAGCTTAAGTCGCCGCCGGCTGCTCGGCGGCTCTCGGAATGACGTGACAGCTGATGGATAATGTTTCTATCCTTCCTGAACTGGCTGTGGACGAGGTGACTGACGATGTGTCGTCAGTTCCAGTGGTTACTCCGGCTGCGCCCTTGGCGGACGCGACTGCTTAGTCGATTCTCTGATTGTAGGTAGGGTGCAGGTGCACACATACCGTATCGCGATACTGAGTGCCAACGGCGTCCATGCGCTCATGTTCCAGCTAGTGAAAGAAATGATAAGGGCTTTGGCATTAGACGATGCAGTTTTACAGGAGGCGCATTTAGTTGCCCTACATCGGACGTTGCGCCTGTGGCCTACGGGTAGCTTCTTTAATAGGTAATGAAAACGGCATCGGTTACGGTATCGAGCTCCAGCGCTATTTACATTTTGATTAATAACATACACTGGCGGCCGAAGACTTCTGGCATAATATGTCACCCTCATACTGCCAACAACAGATGTGCAGGGCACTCTCTTGCCCTTGGATGGGAAACTGCCCCTAATGGCGGAAGAATAAGCAATTATCAACGGCATGAGGATGAAGAAGGCAATGGAAACAACTGAACCAAAGACATGTAAGGTGTATCCACAGGACATGTGGCCTGCGATTGAAAAAGTGTCATAATGATCTCTCGGTTATCAAAAGATTCCGGATTTTCGGGATTCGGATCACCGCGAGAGACTGCCAAGGGGCAGGTGACCGTGAGAAAAAGACTGAATAACCAACGAAAGAATAACGTTTATGACACGGGCCGTGGCACGTCATAAGCTTGAATGTAATAGATAGACTAGATAATTTGAAAAGGCACATGCAAAGGCTCAATCTACATATAGTAAAGGTCAGTGAAGTGAAATGAAAAGAAGACAAGGACTTCTGGTCAGATGAGTATAGGGAAGTATCGACAGCAGCAGAAAATGGAATAACTGGAGTAGGATTCGTTATGAATAGGAAGCAAGGGCAGAAGGTGAGTTACTGTGAACAGTTTAGTGACAGAGTCTTTCCCATCAGAATCGACAGTAAACCAACACCGACGATAGTTCAGGTATACATGCCAATGTCGCAAGCTGAAGATGGAGATATAGAGAAAGTATATGAGGGTACTGAACCGGTGATTGAAGACGTAAAAGGAGACGAGAAGCTAATAATCATGGGGACTGGACTGCCGTTGTAGGGAAAGGAGTAGAAGAAACGGTTACGGGAGAACATGGACTTGGGACAAGGAATGGGCGAGGAGAAATACTAATTGAATTCTGTAATAAATTTCAGCCAGTAATAGCGAATAGTCTGTTCAAGAACCACAATGCCGGGTGATAAGAGAATATATCAGTTAGATTACATCGTGGTCGGGCAGAGATGCCGAAGTACTGGATTGTAAGGCGTACCCAGAAACAGATATAGACTCAGATCACAATGTACTAGTGATGAAGAGTAAGCTGAAGTTTGATAGATTGCTCAGGAAGAATCAGTGTGCAAAGAAGTTGGATACGGAAGTGCTTAGGAAAGAAGAGATACGCTTGAAGTTCTCCGCAGAAGCGCCGAGGAAAGGAACATATAGAAAACCCTTACAAGAAGAAGAGAAACGAAGATAGGACATATGTTAAGACGTCACCGAATGACGCCCATGGTTACAGATGGAGCTGTAGAGGGTAAAACTGTAGAAGTGAGACAGCAAATAATTGTGGATACAGGTTTTAAGCGCTAGTCTGAAATGAATAAACTGGCACAGGAGAGGAATTCCTGGCGGATCGCGTCAAAGAAGTCAAATGATGGGTTACTTAAAAAAAGTCAAAGTCATCGTCATCTAACAAGTTCTCAGTATTCTTTTCATTCCTATGTGTATTATTCTTCGCAGCAAGTGAAATGTGAGCCGTGGCGGCTCTAATCTTGCCGGTATGGCATTCCACTGGCGGCACTAACTGCTTAGGTTGCCGATATCGATTCGACCGTGTGCCGCGAACTAAGGACTTTGTTCGAGGTGTGCATGTTGTTGGATTGGCGGGGCATGGAGGGGCAGTTGGCTTGAGGGCATGTGGCTGGCCAGTTGTTGCTTTTGGGGGACTCCGACTCTCCGGCGTGGGTCTCGAGAAGGCGCGAAACGTTAAATCGGTAGGGGGCAAGTCTTGCCGGCTCCCTTACGGATTGGTAGCGGCGATCTACGGACGCAGCATGCAACGTGGTCGACAAGTTCCCGGATTACTCAGCAAGCTTAAATTTTACACCACTTGACGATCCCCTGTATAGGCTGGTGGCAGTAACACCCTGGCTGGAGTTCTGCAAACCACGGCACCTTCACACATGAGTGGAGTTAGTTGTTGTTTTCTTCTTTTTTGTGTGTATTTGGTATTGTAAGGCCATGTCTGTGTTATATGGAATTGGACCTGTTATATTAACGCGCCTACAAGTGATTAAGCGCATGACTACCGGTCAGTGTTAATAATTGCAATTTGTGTTCCAGGTCATATGTCGTGCAAGTGTAAGAGTATTTCCTGTTGCAATTTCTAGGAAGGGAATTAATTGTAACATGATCTTTACGGAAGGCAAAAAGGGTTGGTGCATGAGTATACTTGAGTTACTGCATCAGCAGGTGATGATATTTTCGCTTCGGAATAATAGTAGTTTTAAGGAGCATTAAATTTAACATACATCAATACCCACTTGTGCCATTAGTTCATATTTTTTATTCCTTGACCATTCTAGTGTGAAGCCATATTTACGCAGATTACTGTTCCCTTTTGATGTGTGTTGGCAGGGCAGCTTTGGTGGCAAACGACGCGTTCCCGTTCCCTGGACCCGGAGCAGAGGCGTGCTTGCTTTTTGGCGTGGTGGGACATCCATCGTTGTACGGCGTCTGAATTTACTTGCCCCTACCAGTCGCGTCATGGTGCCTCAAGTTACGTAAAGCTAATCGTTTGATGCGGGCCATTGCGGAGTGTTGCCAATTAAGTGGGAACCTATAATTAGTTCTATTTGATGAACTCAAGTGAGCTCTGGAGGTTAAGATGTGTTTGCCATTATACCTCTTTTTTATATTCTGACTCATTTTAATAAGTTTTTAAATTGTAATGATAATATTACTGTTAAATAATAATGTGTATTACATAAAACATTAATTGACGAAATATATAGGTCCAACTTTCATGTGTTCTCCTGAAAGCTATCACAACTCTAGTTAGGTGGTATCAGGACGAATGAGCTGATAAGCAGCTTGTGCGATAATTCTCGCACTTGTCGGCTCTTACAAACTTCGGAACTGTCTGGATGTTTTAAGAAAGTCTGATGGTACATCTCCAGTCTCGTACATTCTGCACGCTAACACGAATAGTCATTTTATTGCCATTTCCTCCAATGATTTAAGAAACTCTGATGGAATGTTGTCTATCCCTCCTGCCTTATTTAAAATCTAGTTCTAATACTGTACCCCTTATCTCTTCCGTATCGAAACCCGTTTCTTCTTCTGTCACGTCATCAGACAAAGGAAACTACTGCATTAAACAAACTTGATGTGTATCCACAGAACACAATTGTCGAATATGAACAACGGAAAATCCACAAGCAAATCAACCAGTACCACTTCAAAAATGGTACAAATTGCTCTGCCGGCCGGAGTGGCCGAGCGGTTAAAGGCGCTTCAGTCTGGAACCGCACGACCGCTACGGTCGCAGGTTCGAATTCTGCCTCGGGCATGGATGTCCTTAGGTTAGTTAGGTTTAAGTAGTTCTAAGTTCTAGGGGACTAATGACCACAGCAGTTGAGTCCCATAGTGCTCGGAGCCATTTGAACCATCTTTTACAAATGGCTCTAAGCTCTATGGGACTTAACATTCGAGGTCTCACCTCCGCACATTTCAAATTCAGTTATGCAGCTGCTGAAGCGCCATTTCGGAAGTGATAGAATCATCAGCTGCCATTTCCCTGTCCCTGCTGCCTGGCCTTCCCGATCACCTGATCTTAATCCGTGTGACTTCTGGTTGTAGCGCTGTGTGAAAGATGTTGTGGTCAGTGTTCGGTTTGCAAACTTAGCTGCATTGAGGGCACGCATTGCGTAACACTTTCTGACCGTGACCTTGGAAACACTTCGATCAGCTGTGGAACATGCTGTTTCTCGATTTCAACTCGTTGCAGAAAACGATGGACAGCATATTGAACATGATTTGCGCCAGTCACATGGACATTAATAAGCCGATTGGATTTTGATTGATGCTTTTTATGCGGTTTGTGGCCTCAGGACAGTTAAAAAGCCGGTGTGATTGATGCTTTCATGCGGTTTTCGCCTCAGGAAAATTAAAAACTGATTTTTCCCATCTGATGTTATGAACTTGCCGTGGTGGATGGGCTTACGTAACTAACAGCGCCGCCGAGCGGGATTAGTCGAGCGGTCTGAGGCGCTGCAGTCATGGACTCCGTAACCACTCCCGTCGGAGGTTCGAGTCCTCACTCGGGCATGGGTGAGTGTGTTGTCCTTAGCATAAGTTAATTTTAATAGTATGTAAGTCTAAGCAGTTTGGTCCCTTAGAAATTCACACACATTTTACATTTTTTAACTACTTATTTTTCTTCTGCCATATGTTTTCCCCCTCGTTGTTGTTGTGGTCTTCAGTCCTGAGACTGGTTTGATGCAGCTCTCCATGCTACTCTATCCTGTGCAAGCTTTTTCATCTCCCAGTACCTACTGCAACCTACATCCTTCTGAATCTGCTTATTGTATTCATCTCTTGGTCTCCCTCTACGATTTTTACCCTCCACGCTGCCCTCCAATACTAAATTGGTGATCCCTTGATGCCTCAGAACATGTCCTACCAACCGATCCCTTCTTCTGGTCAAGTTGTACCACAAACTTCTCTTCGCCCCAATCCTATTCAATACTTCCTCATTAGTTATGTGATCTACCCATCTAATCTTCAGCATTCTTCTGTAGCACCCTCATCCGATAATATTCCGCTGCAATTTGACGTCATTGTGGCCAGTAGTGTTACTTCTACAGCAGTTTGAAAGTTTAACTTTGGTTGGACTCACCCTGTACATCTAAGTGCCGAGCGGTGTCTAGCATTTCTTGTTCAGTTTCAGAGTCAACAAATAACGGATGCTGTCAGCAGTTTCTTGCCTCGTACAAGCGCAGGCAGCCCAGCAACAAAGGCGCCGCAAGCTAAAGAAGGAAGTCAGCTGCCGCCTCCGCCCTTCCCACAGTTCGATGAGAAGAAGCGAACATAAAACACCTGCATCAACATTTCGACGCCTACAGAATCAATTCCTACAGAATCACCGATGAATCATGTCGTGCATTTTTTTATGTGTAGGAGTGTATGTCTACTGCCTCCTAAAGTAATTGATTCCACACAGAGAACGCCTAAGAGGCCATAACTGCAAGATCAGATGTATTTTTTAAGAGTCAGGTATACGTTGCTGCGCACGGTATTAATTTTTTCGCACGTAAAGTCATAGTGATCAGTTCTACGCGGTATGGATTGTGAAATTGCAGGGTACGACTAAAGACTAAATTCAATTGTGACTGTGGCGTAATTGAACAGGATGAAATGTTTTGCGATGCAATTATTCAGAATCTATCACATCAGGGACTGAGGGCCGAAATACTAAAGCATTGCAATCCTAGCCTCAGTGAACTGCGTAATATAATCGATGCACTCGAAACTTAAGACTTGGCCGAGCAAGATTTCTGTCTGCCAGTTATTGCTTCACTTGAGACAAATAACAACGGCCCAGCACTCGAAATTCAGCACCGCTTAAACAACGCCGGACACAGTACATACAACGTTTGACAAGCAAACGCAACGCTATTTACACCGCCCCAGCTCCGCGCAAAGCGAAGTCATGTGTGAAATGTTATGTCACCCGTGATCAGAAGAATTGTTTCTTCGCCGGCAGCTGAGGCCGAGCGGTTCTAGGTGCTTCCGTCCGGAACCGCACTGCTGCTATGGTCGCAGGTTCGAATCTTGCCTCGGAAATGGATGTGTGTAATGTCCTTAGGTTAGTTAGGTTTAAATAGTTCTAATGGATTGATGATCTCAGATATTAAGTCCCATGGTGCTTAGAGCCATTTGAACCATTTGAATTGTTTCTTCAGACAAGCCAAATGCAATTTTCGCTATCGCACGGGACATGAAAAACCGGTCAGCCTCGTTTTCACGCAAGAATAATGCTCAGACCTGATTGGTAGGAAGTCAGAGAGCACACAGGATAAGGTTAAGATTGTGGATGGGGCCGTGAACAGTTACTGTGAGTTGCACAATCAAACACACAACTTTATTTTTCTAAGAACCACTTATTTACAAATTGGCTTAAAAGATCACAATTAAACCATGAGCTGAAGGCCTAGTTAAAGAAATCTTTAGATGCTTTCTGGCCTGAAGGCCCAAAACCACACAGCAAACGCAAGAACGGCTGAAGGCCTGGCTCAGAAGTCAAAAGCAATTAAAAATAGAAGGTAAAATAATTTTAAAGAAATGCAGTGAAAAAAATTAACAGCTGAAGGCCTACACTATACGTCTGAAGGACAACTATAGTTAAGGCACATTAATAAAGGTTTTTAAGCAAGAAAATTTCCTTTTAAACTTACAACAAAATGGCCGAAACCTGATTGACTTATTGCATGGCTGAAGGCCACAAACAAATCTGAAACAATAGCCTGAACAACAAGTCAAATAAATAATTTAGAATAAACCCCTTGCTTCTTATATAAAAATTTTCCTTTAGAGAATACACATGGCTGAAGGCCTTATTAAGGGGTTCACGCAAATCTTCGTCTGAAGGCCACACATAACACATGGGACAACTATCGGCTTTGGGCCCGGATTACAAACAATTTCAGGTAGAACAATAAAGTGTCTTTTTCTAAAAGAATCAATGCTCAAAATTTTAATTTAACACGGCTGAAGGCCTTTATGTAAAAGAATTTAAAAACCTGAATTAATACACGGCCAAACGTAAGGTGAGGTGAGACAGGCAGCCAAGAGTTAAAGTTAGGTAATCGGATGGCAGCCCAAACTAGGGATGGCCCAAGGACCGACCAACATTTTAACCAATTTCCTTCCGTCCGACCAACGGTACAACGATGAATATCAGCCGAGCACGAGCATATGAACAGCACTACGCCTCCAGAAATTGTCGTCTAAAAACAGCCAGGGGAACAATAACCACTCTAAGCAAATATGACCAAATAACTTAAAAGGCTGTCGAACTACACGCCGTGCTGGACAGCAACAACATGACGAGGGAAAGGCTCACTGCCTACAAACTTCGCTAACGACCAGGGCAGGTAACTGGAGCGTTAACGGCCACAGGGAAGAAAATACCGCTGGTGCACTTCATTGATAAGTAACAGTCAATTTAATAATTAATCACAACATAATAAGATGGCTGCAAGATTTCGCCGACTCCAATACATCATACGATGCTGCTAGTCCGAATGGCGAAGGGGGGCAACAACCCACAAATGAACGAAGAGGTGTCACAATAGTTGAGGTTTCATAACAGATTAACTGGTCACTCAACTTCAGCGTCCAGATTCGGTGGGCAACGAACTTGTCGCTCTCGCAGCTAGCGCCTCACGATCCGACAGTGCGTGCACACTGCCAGCGGTCCGGCCTGCCCTCGCAGTGCACAGACTTGCTTGCTGCTCGGTCCCAACCGACTCACTCCATCCAGCACGCAACAAGGAGAAATCGTAAGTCAACACACACTGAGAACGCAGAAGCGGTCGGCAACCAAATACACGTCGTCCGATGAAACGACCGACTGAACGACCAACCAACGGTCGTCCCCGCTCAAGTCTCCTTCCGTCGGACAATGCATATGTGTCGCCAGCGGTCGGGCGAGTACTGGCTATGCAGACCTCACTAGAGCTCCATCTCGACTGAACTCCCGACACACGACGACCCAGAAATACTAGCGGTCGCTCAAAAGATAATACGACATTGCTGTTATCGATAAGCGCTGCTGCTTCCACTCACGGGCAGGCAAGCTAGTAACTTAATGACGCCATTAAATCGAATAAGAAACGAGGCGACAGAACTGTAAAGACAAGATGACACGGAATAAACGGCATGAACACGAATCACGCATGACTCAAATGCAAAGCAGGGACGGATGGAAATGAATATCATTTCATGATCAGATTCTGCGCCTCCTCTTGCTCAAACATCAGATAAGCGAAGATGAAGAAAACGCACACACTCGAGTATGGGCGAATACCACAAGCTTCAAAACGGCTCTCCCAGTCTCGAATGCGCTATTTTCGCAAGTGGAAAGAGTTTTCACAACACGGAGAGGACAATTGTAATCAGAGAACACGACGCAAACTGTGGATTACATTGTTAATTTGTAGCCAATCAATGCCTTTCCAGCTAGATTCCGAAGATTCTGTTGTGTTACTTAACCTAGATAAAAATTAAAATATTGGCTAACCAAGCTTCTGTCACTTTGTTCAACCTATATACTGGGTGATCAAAAAGTCAGTATAAATTTGAAAACTGAATAAATCACGGAATTATGTAGATAGAGAGGTACAAATGGACACACATAATTGGAATGACATGGGGTTTTATTAGAACCAACAAATACAAAAGTTCCAAAAATGTCCGACAGATGACGCTTCATCTGATCGGAATAGCAATAATTAGCACAACAAAGTAAGATAAAGCAAAGACGATGTTCTTTACAGGAAATGCTCAATATGTCCACCATTATTCCTTAACAATAGCTGTAGTCGAGGAATAATGTTGTAAACAGCACCGTAAAGCATGTCCGGAGTTATGGTGAGGCATTGGCGTCGGATGTTGTCTTTCAGCATCCCTAGAGACGTCGGTCGATCACGATACACTTGCGACTTCAGGTAACCCCAAAGCCAGTTATCGCACGGACTGACTTCTGGGGACCTGGGAGGCCAAGCATCACGAAAGTGGCGGCTGAGCACACGATCATCACTAAACAACGCGCCAAGAGATCTTTCTCGCGTCTAGCAGTATGGTGTGGTTCTAATAAAACCCCATGTCATTCCAAGCATGTGTGTCAATTTTTACCTCTCTATCTACATTATACCATTGGTTCATTCAGTTTCCAAATTTATACTGACTTTTCGATCAACCGGTACATAAGGAAAAAAAACTGGCCATCTATCTTCGCAAGCATCGAGTCTGCATTTCAACACCTACAACGGCGAGAACATTTCAGTGCTTGGGACGCGCCGCTTCCCCTCAAAATAAAAAAGACGATTAAGGTAGTCCCTTTCACTATAGTCCAATCACGCCCGCTCTCAAATATTTTCAGCATCGACACGTTTGATTTCCTCGGTTTAGAGATACAGGACAATGTGCACGTCATCGACACAAAAGTTTTCCATGCAGCAATTCAGCAAATCTGCAACAAGTAACAACACATATTCGACAGGTGCGCTAACGATTTTCACGCTCACATTACACTGAAGGCTAATGCGCAACCAAAAATTTTGCCGCGCGCACTCTGCGCCGCGTAAATTACACGACGACGTGGCTACAGAAATTCAGGTACTGGAATCCATTGACGTCTTAAAACCTGTTTCATCAAGTCAGTGGGCATCACCCATAGTCGTCATTCGTAAGTCAAATGGGAAGATTCGTCTTTGTGCCGATTTCAAACGCACTAAGATCACAGACTCTCACAGATTCCTACTCGCTCCCACGAATATAAGATAGTTTGGATCTAATAATGGGAGTACTTCTCAAGAACTGACCTTACAGCAGCCTGTCTTCATGTACCAATTGACGAAGAGAGAAAATAAAATTTTTGTTGGGAATACTCATGTCGGGTTGTTTGAATAACAACGCCACCTTTCGGAAGTGCTTCCGTGCCCGAGTTGATTCAAAAATTTCTCGAACAAGTAAAGTCCAAGGTGCCTTGTTGTTTTAATTATCCTGACAACGTAATCGTCTCCGGACAAACACCGGAAGAACACAGTAAAATTTTGCACTGACTTTTTTCAAATATTAACTGAGGCGGGCCTGAAATGTTGATTTTTCAAATCAATGATTGAAAATTATCGACGGTAGTGGTGGTCGTCACTTGACGAAACATTTGCGAACAATTTAGCAATTGCCACCTCCTAACAATTTACGTGAACTGCAAGCAGTTCTTGGAAAACTGACTTACTACATAAAGTTCATTACTAATGTGGCGCAAATTGACACACCTCTGAGCCGCCTCATATGTTAAGCTTTTCAAAGACTGAAAAATGTGTTGCTTCGTCAACCTTTCCGTATGCACTACGATCCGCTCAACTCACTTGTAGTCGATTACTCGTCCCATGGCATCGGGGCGCTTTCATCCCATAAAAACGTCAAAACAAAACGCCCCATCGCATTTCCTTCCAAAACTTTGAACAGTGCTCAGATTAATTATAGTCAGCTAGAGAAGGAAGCACTGGCTGTAATATATGATATTACCATATTTCATCATTATTTCTACGACAGAAAATTTTTCCTTATCACAGGCCACAAACCTTTGACTGCACTGTTTCATCAGTCGAAACAAGTTCCTGACCGCACGGCGCAAAAGCTACAACGTTGGTCGCTATTATTGTCAAATTATCAGTACGAAATTTTGTACCGCTAGAGAGCCCAACATGCAAACACCGACACATTGTCCCGTTTACCTGTCGGTACAGATGTAGCAGTCGACGACATCGGAGGTTTTTGTTTCCTTATTGATTCTTCTCATTCGCCAAGAACTGGATTCTTTTCCTATTGATACAAGGCGGATGGCATAAGTCACGGGGCATGACCAGACTGCTAAAAAGCTACATTCGCAAAGGCTCAGAAATGTATTCCCGATCCCTTAGTGCGAAGATATTTTGTGCACCACAACAGTTTGTCTCTCCTGAATGATGTGATACTGCTTCACACGTCTAATAAGCAGACAAGAGTGGTAATATCCACCTCATTCCAACAGGAGGTGCTAAGTCATCTACACAGAGGGCATTAGAAACAGTTCGTACTAAGTAGCTGACACGCCAACATTCTACCTGGTTTAGTTAAGCAAATAGAACGTGTGACGGCACAATGTCACGCTTGCGTGGACAATCGGGCCGCTCTGCCCCAAGAATTTTGTCCTGGTCACATTCTGATGCTCCGTATAGACTTTCCTGGTCCATTTTGGCAAACACGTTGATCAACTCTCGTCTGATGCCTATAGAAAATACCCTTTTGCTATCCCAGTACTTTCGACGAATGCCGAAGGTACAATAAAGGCGCTTGCTTCAGTATTTTCTCTCAAAGGCTTGCCACAAACAATGCCACTGACAATGCCACTGACAATGCCACTGACAATGCCACTGACAATGGCTCTCCTTTTGCTTCTAAGGAATTTTTCACAATCTTGCATGCGCAATGGAAAACAGCATACCAGGATAGTACCATTCTCGCCCCAGTATAACGGCGAAACCGAACGTTTTTTTGGAACGTTCAAGACGCAAATGTCAAAACTTGGAGCTTCCTATTTACATGACGATGACTTACAGATGTTTCATGTCGCATCTTGCCTGTTCAGCAGCAGGCAAACTACGACAGAGGTTTGCATTGGAGACGCATCGGAACTTGCTGAATTTGCTTCATCCTTACCGCTCTGCTCCAGCTTCAGTCTTCATCACGACGTTTCACCCAAACGTCAGAGTTGAATATCGAGTGTACAAGAAATCACATTTATGGGAATGCGGCATGGTTCTCAGATCAGCTGGCAGAGCACAGTACATTATTTGCGGCAGTGCAGGCACGCATCAGCGCCACCAAAATCTGCTACGGCTCCGTGAATTTAGTAATCGTGCAGTACATCAAACTGTTCCAGATTTCTTCACTGCACGACGTCCGTCCATCGTGACGCAGCCACATGATTCCACAGCAACGCAACCCCCTACGCAGCCAACAGTGCGCATGCCTCCACCCGCGGCAGTCTCACCGATGGGGTCTCTGCCCGCCCAATTGCGACGCCGTTGCCGCCAACGCCGCAGGTCTCCTCTTCCCTCTGCAGCACCCTCCATGATCCTCCTAGTGCCGTCGGATACGTCCTGCTCCTGCTTTGCCGCCGCAGTTTCCACGGCACTCGAAAGCCTCAGTGTTGGGATGCAGGTTGGTCTGCTCGGCCCCGTCCAAATGACCAGACTCTTCACTATTCATGCCATAGCCCGCCTTCAGCATCTTCCAAGGTGCCTGGTATATTATTATTGGTTAGTTGGTTAAAAATACCCTTTATGTGAGCTTTTATTTTAATTATTGGTTTAGCTATAAGTTTTAGTTGGTTTAGCTTATGTACAGGATGGGCAGTTTGGAGAGCGGTGGGCGTTGTGGAATGAGCAGGACAAATTTTAGATAAAGGCCATTTATTGGCGAAAGCATGTTAAAAAGGAGTCACATAGCCAGGCCTAGGGAGGCGAGAGTGAGCCAGAGAGTAGAGGTTCGCGAAACATAGTTCGCGAAGCTAATGAAAGTTGGCGTTGGCCAATCGGGCCAATCCAAGCGGCATTCTAGTTGCAAAAACTAAGTCCCCGGCGACACAGCATTGGGAGAATCGGGAGATGTTTACTGCTAGAGGGCGTGCGTCCAAGAGAGCGGGCAGACAAGAGAGCAGGCTGGACAATGGGCGGCCGGGGAATTTTCGACGCACCATGCGGCTTTCTCCGCCCTGATTGGTCGGGGCCGAGAATACCGTGCGGGCAGCATGGAAATATCCAGAGCACATAGCATACCCTCATCAGCACATTAGGGTGGCGCGTGGTCAAGGTGCCTTCCTCGGTGCAGACTTCCTGTTACTAGACCGTGGGATGAAAGAATTTACAGGCAGCCAATGCTGCGGCCGTGGCTTGGCCGTAATGCAAAAATCAAGTTACCGTTTGAAAGCACATGTAATAAAGTAAAATCCCTTACTGTCTGGCTCATCCTTTACACTTAGTTCATTATTTCCTTTTGTTTTTACTCTCCTAAAAACCTGGAAAATCTCGTGGAAATTCCTCGTCGTTATCTGCTCCACCTCAAATCTCTAAAACCTTTACTCACTGCGCAGATCGTTCGGTTCATCTGTGTGCTATGTTGTTTGCTAAGTCTGGATGATAGATCCAACAATTTAGCAAGTTAAAGTGTATTAATTCGGAGATAATTTCTTGACGAATTATGAGCGCAGAAAATGCAGGTTCGCACTATCATTACAAACTTCACCTCTGAACGATATATGTGTAGTAATATCTGTACCATGATAATTAACTAATTTCCGTATGGAGATACACACACTTTGAATACTAGCTACTTTATTTTGTGCAAAAAAACTATTTAAACATTTACTATATACCGTAATGGCGTCTTACAACAGTGCAATCTCTCTCCTCTTCTCGCACATCCGATCTCTCCATTTCCTTCACAAAGAGTCCTTAAAACAAAATCTGTGGTTCTGTAAAACACAGTGATGCTTTTGTAGCATGAAACGTCAGAATTTCGTAATCGGTATATGCCGTTCACTGCTATATCAATTCGTCGCACTCAACTTAGCGATCTGCATACATTTGTACACCATAATTGGCAGGGTGCGGTATCGGCCTCTACCCTGTGGGCCACACTTCCAAATAAGCGTACTGCCAGTTAAGACGCCGCTTTTCCTACAGTCACCATGAACGATAACACCGCTGCCGACGAGGTGCAAGCATCCCTTCTCCGTAACCCCAGCTGCTGGTTTACTTCACTTCGGACATTCATGTAGAGTCCATTTTGTGTATTTGCCAGTTTCATAATGTTTACAGAGTCGCATAGTTGAAAGTTGTGAGCTCTATCTTCTTATCTCGTGTTTTCTACTGAAAATCTCGTGCTTGTACTCTTGCTAACTTTAATATTACAGAGATCGCCAAAACTTTATTTTTTTATTGGTCCTGTGCACAACAAATAACTTATTTGGTCTTTCTGCTGCCACTGCTTGATCTGCTGCATTCCATTACTTAACAAAAACATAAAAAACCTATTATTCATGCTGAGTGCAATGCATGTTCTGTATGGCGACTCCTGCTGTTGCTGTGGCTGCTGCTGCTTACTACAACTACATATAATTCAAGAGAAAGGGTTTTGTCAAATCTAAACTCGATAAATGATAACCCAAACAAAAAACTATATTCTGAAAGCGATTCTTTCTCATTCAATTAACAAATCGCTTTGAACAATCGCTTCGTTTGTAAATCTGCCTCCAGTGACATTAAAGCAATATTACAAATTAATCAAACTCATGAGACAGACTGAAATACTTCTCAAGTGAATACATGGTGAAACAATTCCCTGAAAATTACAAAAGAAATCAATGACAAAAATCAATACTTAATCTAACGATGGTTTCCCATTAAGAATTCAACTCCTATCATTATCAAAATTACCGTCTGCTGCTACGCACATACACAAACCCTTTTCTTTAAATTAATAAGCGCGCTGCAAATTATAAAAAATATCAACTAAATACCAAATCCTGTGTCGCTGCTGGCGGACAGGGCAGTACGGCAGCTCGGCGACGACTCCCTCGTCCAACACACATGCGCACCACAGCAGGCGGGCTTCTACACTGGCTTCCAAACTGCCACTAGTTAATCGCCGGCCGAAGTGGCCGTGCGGTTAAAGGCGCTGCAGTCTGGAACTGCAAGACCGCTACGGTCGCAGGTTCGAATCCTGCCTCGGGCATGGATGTTTGTGATGTCCTTAGGTTAGTTAGGTTTAACTAGTTCTAAGTTCTAAGGGACTAATGACCTCAGCAGTTGAGTCCCATAGTGTTCAGAGCCATTTGACCCATTT